>NC_041385.1:1153397-1176503 GCF_002162155.2 Triticum dicoccoides | reverse complement strand
CGAATAGGGGATCTGCTCTTCGACAAGATCGTACAAACCCACCATTTTGGATAATTATTTATTGAAAGCACTGCTTCCCCCACCTCGTCCCCAAGTCGTCGCTGCTTCCTATGAATTCTTCCGCCTCACCCACAACTAAGCATAACTCTTGTCATTCCTCAAGTTAACCATATGCGTCCATGTTGCTATTGTGTCTTCTCCCAATGCGGCTAAGGTGGCGATGATCATTGCATCATTCCACAACAACGACTACACATAGTTGTCTCGCATTACCAAAGCCCACCAGCTGCGGTGACGTTCACGCTGCATCAAGGCCTAGTGGAGGGAGTGTTCCGCACAAAAAAGGAGTGTTGTGCAAAAAATGCGAACGGGAAGCCGACAACACGCAGGAACCACCGCCCAGAAGAGAGATGAGTCCACTATCGTGGTGAGTCTCAAAGCGAATCCATTAGCAGCACGGATGCGCCTATGAGGCCATTGAAGCTCATACTGCCTTGTTAGCAACCATGATCAGGAGGTGTGCACACATTGAGGGGAGGCCCACACCAGAGGATGCGTGCAGCGAGGCAGACCGCCAAAAGGAATTCCAGTGTGGTGGCGTGGAGCAGTGGAACCCAAGGCAGTCATGCATGGTGCTGCGTTAGGGAGGCATCAAAGGACGACGGCTTGATAACAGGGAGGAGAGTATGGAGGGGCAGATAGGTAGAGAGGAGGCGACCAAGGAAAACTCCAACGGGGGTCACCAAAACGGACATCCTCAAACGTCCGCGGGGAAAACGTCCAAACGTGTCCACCCCCCTAACTTCGGGACTCCCTCAACTCATCAGCATGGGTTTTTTGTTGCCAACTCAGACTAACGAACGGGCCCTACTGGTCATAACGAGTGTTGATGCGTGATTAGTGTGCCGTAAGTGCTTTCTAGAAAATCATTAGGGCTTCTTCGGTTTGATGGATTTTATAAAACATAGGGATAGAAAAGAAAAAGAATATGATATGAATGAATATGCTAGGAAAAAAAATCTCACTCTTACGCTCTTCCTCCAATTTTCATTTGAAAGACTTTTGCTGGTTTTTCTAGTAGTACAGTATTTAGACACCTATTCCCTCCGTCCACCACTAAGTGTACATTTGGCATTCAGATTTTGTCCATAAAAAATGTACTTACATCTTTCCAATGCACTTTATAAAGTAGGAAAAATGCCCGTCTCTCGTCACATGGCAATCAAGACCAATAGCATTCAACACATGGTCTCCTCACTTTGTACATGTGCTTATCTTATTGCGGTGGGTTAATTAAAAAGAAGACAGATAATGGTTTGCACCTTTTCATTCTATTTTTTTTACTTCACTTGATAATCTCTTGTAAAATTCTCTATATGTACACTCACTCGTGGGTGCTGAGGGGATTTTCCTGCGAATTGGGTATGGTGGTTTTTTATCCCCTCAGATGAATCATACGAGGGTGTGTGTCACCGGTGTGTGGCTCCCCGGGCCGGCAGTACAACAGAGCCCACATATTTAGACGAGACAAACACTTTGGCTCATTCATTATCGTGTGTTCCTCAAGATGATAAGATGCAGTAATGTGTTTTGTACTCGAGCTTGGTGTCTTTATTTGTCGACAGTTCGCCGCCATGCATATTACAAGCCTTGAAATATCGACAGTTGGGAAGGCCCTTCTCTCCCTCCCCGCCGCAGTCGTTGGCGCTCGTCTCCGGGTCTGGCCCGGGCGATGCTGGCGGCGGTGGCCCCTGGCCATTCCCCTATCGGTGGTGTTCGGGTGCTGGGCGGCACGGCTCCAGGGGGTGTCCCTAGGCGGCGGCGGGGTGCCATGGCAGCGCCCGGGAGATCTGCTGGGCGGCGGTGAGGACTGGCGGCGCCCGCTCGGCCCAGATCTTGGCCCTTTAGGCCCCATCTGGGTCGGGGCGGGCTGGCGGCAGGGTGCGGCGTCGGCGTGGCTACCGGGAGGCAGAGGAGGTGTGTCGGGCTGGTGGGGTGCTGGCGGCGCTGGCGCTGCCCTGCTGCAGCATGGCCGACGGGGCTTAGCGGGCTAGATTTGGGCCTGGTCGGGCCAGGGGTGGCCTGGTATGCCCTGCTGCCACGTCCGGACGACGACCGCGACGATGCCAGAGGCGGTGGAGGCGGTTCCCTCCGGCGCGGCTCCGGTGCTGCTGCTCCTGACGCCTGGCGCTTCTCTCTTCGTTCTCTTGGCCTCGTCGTGGTGTTCTCAGTGAGGCGGTGTGGGTGGCGTCAAGACCGTGGCTGGTTGGCTCCGGCCCGTATGGGCAGTGGGGAGTGCGGGAGAAATCCTTGCCGGTTCTTCCGGCCCCGACGCGGTGTCGCCTGCGGGTGCTGTCATTCCTTCTCGAAGGATGTCGGTGGTATCCATCCCCTGCTCCCCTCCGCGTGCCGGGGGGAAACCCTAGGACATGTCCGGACAGCAGGGTCGTCGGCGTCGCGTTTCTTCTTGGACGTGTTGCTTGATACGCGGCGGACAGGAGCCTTGGACTGTCGTGGGTCGAATCCGGAGGGCGCAGCGGTGGCGGGCCATCCGCGCTTTGTCGAGCTGCCGATGTCGGCATTTGTTTCTTTTTTTTTTCTTTCTTTTTTCTTTTAGGCTTGCTGTGCTGCTCGCCCCAGCTATTGCGATGTTACCTGTGTTGGTTGTTTTGGTAACATCGGCAGTTCACGAATCTTTATTTTTTTCCCCTAAAGCACAGTATAGATAGACTTAACTACTTGCTCATCCCGAGTGGGTCATGCCTGTTGGTTTCAATCGGGCGAGATGATGAACCTCTGCTCCCCTTCCCCCTCCCCCACCACCTCACCTTCCTCCTCAACTACCACTTCATTTTTCTTCTTCTCTTGTCTCTCTGTCTACACAAACAGACACCAACACAAGAGTTTGCAAGAGGCCATCCATCATCATATTAGTTGACTGCATACATCCCATCCCCAAGCTAGCTAGCCAGACAAAACAAGAGAGATAGCTTGCTAGCATGTTCATGGCGCAGGAAGAGGCCGGACTGGCCCTGGGCCTCTCCCTCGGCCTCGGCGCCGGGCACCACCACCACCACCTGCTTCAGCAGAAAGAAGCGGCGCCTCTGGAGCCGTGCCTGTCCCTGAGCCTGGCCGGCGCCGGCGCGGTGAAGAGAGAGGAGGAGGAGGATGAGGAGAGGGCCCTGATCTACTGCTCGTCGGCGGCGGACGACCACATCGAGGGGTACAACAGCAGCAGCGGCGGCAGCCGGAAGAAGCTGAGGCTCACCAAGGAGCAGACGGCGCTCCTGGAGGGTCACTTCAAGGAGCAGAGCACCCTCAGCCATGCAAGTGCTCGATCGATCCTCCTATGATCTTTTTTTCATGTTTTTTTTTTTTTGCATGATTGATATGGGTTTACATCTGGTTGTTTGGCCTTTCTGATTGATATGGATCGATCCTCCTATGATCTTTCTGATTTGGCCTTTTTGATTGATTGATGTAATCTGAGCAGAAGCAGAAGGCGTCTTTGGCAAGGCAGCTCAGCCTCAGGCCAAGGCAGGTTGAGGTTTGGTTCCAGAACAGAAGAGCCAGGTTAGATACATAGTAATTGCATCAACCAATTTTCCGGTTAAATACAAGACAGTTTGGCGGTTCAATTTAAACCGTCAAAACGTCCTATATTTAGGAACGGAGGTAGTAGTAGTAGTAGTAGTATTCATGAATGTGGATTCATGATGGTTAATTATCCGTGAATTAAACTGGTTGCAGGACCAAGCTGAAGCAAACCGAGGTGGACTGCGAGCTGCTCAAGCGCTGCTGCGAGACGCTCACGAAGGAGAACCGCCGCCTCCACCGCGAGCTCCAGCACCTCCGCGCCCTGCACCACCACCAACACCACCACCACCACCCAGCCGCTGCTTTCTTCATCCCGTCCGCCGCCACGGCGGCCTCCGTTTGCCCTTCCTGCCCCGGTGCACCGCCTGCCCACGCCGCCGATCGCCCCGCCACCAAACGCAGCTTCTTTGCCACCAAATCTGCAGCCTGCTAGCTATAACTCCACGCACACATAATACACACCCATAATTTGAGCTAATCATCATTGGCTCATCACCACATCGATTAACTACTGTATATAGATATTAATTTCATCCCATCCCATCCACTTCATCTGGTTAGCTTCGTTTTTTTTCCAAGTTAATCAAAGGAGGATGGATGGAGTAGCGTGCATTTTCTTTTACATTTCTTTAGAAAATGGAAGCTCTTTTATCCCGGGCCTCTCCACCAAAGATGCATACACATGCATGCATTTAGGAAAATGGTTTAATTAATTATGGTGTATAAGTTGTTGGTGTGTTGTGTAGATAGCAAACCTAGGTTTGGTTATTTCTGATCGTCACTGGTGAATTTTATTACCAGGAGACAATCATGATGTCGATGACGTGACACGGTGTCACCTTATACATCCTGGTTTGTTCGGATGTATAATAGATTGTATGCATTCTTAATCATCATATGGTGTAATATCAATTTTTTTCTGATGATGTACATGTATGTATTGACTTATTTAAGAAATGATAATTTATGCGTGCTCGAGACATGAACTGCATTTTTATTTGTACCGTAGGAGTTGTGGTTGAAGTTATCTCTTATCTTTATCGTTCCAGTTCTTATTAGATGTCTCGGAGATGGCGAAATTATATCATCTATCTGTTGTTTCATAACTGAAACAATGATCAAAGTGAATGACAAGGATTCAACTAACTGAAGTTTGATTTCGACCGTAAATTTGGGATGTATAATAGATGTTTGTATTCTTATTCATGATGTGGTGTAATATCAATTTTTTTCTGATGACATACATGTATGTATCAACTTATTTAAGAAATCATTATATACGCGTGCTCAAGACTACATTCTCTTTGTACCGTAAGGTGTGGTTGAAGTTATATCTTCTCTGTGTCGTCCAGTTCTTATCAGATGTCTCGGAAAGAGCGAGATTATATCTTCTATTTGTTGTTTCATAACCGAAACAACAATGATCGAATTTGACGGAAAGGATTCAACTAAGCGGAATTTGATTTCGACCGTAAACTATAGGTTAGGTCTGGTAATATTATCCAGTGTTCTTTTAGATGTTAATCAGTGCTTCTTGAGACGACACAAATGATGTGATGGAGGAAATCAAGATGAGACATGAACTAGGCGTGACATGGTGCCAAAGAGGGAGGTTGGGTGGTGGGTGGTTTGTGAGGCATGGGTTGTATGCAGCCTGGCCAGCTAGGGGACACACGCACACAATCAACCAAGCAAGCAATGATCTTTCTGTTGGACACAATCACACCATTCCGATTGCTGCCTCCCTATCTTTTGGCAGGCATTTCCTCATGACCCCGTCGCCCACGGCAGGCATGTGACCTCTGTGTATGGCTAGCATGGCATCCGTATCATGATAAAAGTAGTCATCCTGATTTTGCGCTTTGCAGTCTTTAGCCGCATGCATATAATTCACCAGAAGATCTATGTGAGTTTAGATTAACATTGGTAAAAAGCAATAACTTTGGCAAATTTCAGCGAACAATAAAGTTATCTTGCTCCTTTTTGTCCTCATTTTATACTACCTCCGTCTGGGTTTATCGGTCCTCATTGTATTTCGTGCCAAATTTTGACCATAGATTAAACTAACAAAATGTTCACGCATGTTACCAAACATTATATTTTTGAAAACTATGTTCAAATATGAATCCAATGAGATAATTTTTCTTGACATGCATTAACATTTTGTTAGTTAAATCTTTAGTCAAAAATTGACACAAACTACAAAGGGGACCTATAAACCAGGACGGAGGTAGTATATGTGTTGCGGTTTATGTTTATTTGCTCGGGGTGTAAAACTAATTCGATTTTATAAATGGTATAGATAAACATCCACATGTTGTCCCTTTGTTGCCAGCCTGGATGCTCTTCCCCATGATCGACGGCCTCACATCGACAACGATCCCTCTTGGCAGGCTCATCCTTGATTCTTCAGCTTCATGATGCAAACCGATAACGCGGTCTCCAGCTCTTGTAGACCTCTTCGAGGAAAGAGCTAGCGCCGTCTATGGCGGACGCAAAGAGGAACCCGGTCGCAATGTGGATTTGGAACGCAAGCCTACGCAGTGGTGGCAACTGCAACCAAATGCCTCCTGGCCGTGAATTGCGTGCCCTAGCTACTATTAGTTCCATTTGATTTACAACACTCTGACCTAGCTGCTACATGCTCTAGAGTTTGGATGGCGTCGTCCAGATACTGCCTTGGCAGATAGAGGGAATTAACATGCCAATCATTACAGAAATATAATTGGATAGCCCATGTAAAGATAGCGACATCTAGCTGACTAATTTTGAAATATTAAAAAAAGGCATTAGTACCTTCTCAATACACTTCCAGATTTTGAAGAACACAGAAGGCACATGCTTCTTGTGGTAGTGCGCCTGAGAGAGGGAGGAACAAAATATTAGTTAATTAGGGCTCAAGCTAGCATTAAGAATGATATTACTATATAAATAGGTCATTTTGGAGATTATTATGTCATTTTCGAGGAAAATAAGCTAAGTTTAGATCATTTTGGAGCTAATTAAGAAAGATTATTATGCCATTTAATTATGTCATTATTGAGCTATCGAAGGTAGTTATGCCATTTTTTTAACTAACTAAAGCATATTAAGTCATTTTATAGAGCTATGTAAAGGTTATTATGTCATATTAGAGCTAAATATGTCATTATTGAGCTACCCAAGGTAGTTATGCTATTTTTTAGCTAACTAAAGCATATTAAGCCATTATTGAGCTATCGAAGGTAGTTATGGCATGGCCCATATGGCCCCGTACAAGAAGGCCAAGGCATTCACGGAGTCTGACCTAGATCATCCAGAGAACTTCACCAACATCTCCTCCCACCACAAGCTTGTGAAGTACAGAGACGAGGGGAAGACGAGGAAAGGGGAGGACTTTAACCCCGAGCCAGGATCCTTTTGATACCGAGCTGGTGATGATATCTGGTGGCGGGAGGTCCCATGGCGCTCAAGCCATTGGTGATGGACTACTACATTGTCCTAAGACTCTCCCGCAGATCAGGAAGCGCCTGAGTAGCTCTGATCCTGAGATAACGCCTCGTGCACGGCCCGCGGAGCTCGCCGTGGCGGTTAGTTATACGGACTCTCTGGCCTTTCCTCCATTACATTGTATGTGCGTCCGTCGATGATTACAATGCTAACAATGAGTGTTTGCAGGCAGCGGTTGAGAAAGAGAGATTGAAGACCCAGGCGCTTTTGGAGGAGGCAAAAAGGAGGCGACGAAGAGGGAGAGGGAGAGGGAGGAGAGGACGACTAAGCTATTGGAGGAGGAGAGGAACCGGAACGATGCGTCTCACCGGGCCCTGTACGAGCTCATCGTGGTATGTTTCTTGTGCATATTAGCCCAATCATGCACGTAATGTTCGTATTACTAACTAATATGACTGACTCGTGAGAACCAAATGTGCAGACCATGTGCGAGAAAAGCGGTCAGGCCACTCCGCCGATGCCCTAGATTGCTCCAGCGGGCACGGTGAGTTTGATTTGAATGGTCCTTAGTTACTACTATTCACATTGCAGTTTGCATCATGCTAACGAGACATTATTGGAAATCATCTTTGGTTCAGCATGGCTCCCGACAAGCATCGACCAATCCTTCCGCGTCTGCCAATGCCGGAACCCCGACCGGTCCTTCACCGCCGTCTGCCAACAATGGCGCAGCCTCGACCATTCCTACACCTCCGTGATAATGGTATTTTTCTTCTTATTTAGCATGCTTAGTCCATTTATGACATAATTTAGCTTATCTTCTTCTTCTTTTCCTCCTCTTGTTTTTATTCGTAAATGGCATCATAACCTTGCTAATCTCATAAATGTCATATACTTAGCTTGTTGTCCTCTAAAATGACACAATAAGCTTAGTTAGGCCAAAAATGGCATAATTTGCTACGTTAGCTCAAAATGGCATTTTTCTTATTATTTAGACTATTTAGTCCATTTATGACATAATTTAGCCTATTTAGTCCACAAATGAAATAATAAGATGAAGAAAATCAAGGAAGAGGAATGAAAGAAGGAATATGAATAAAAGAAGAAGAAGAAGTTCATTTATGACATCATAACCTTGCTAACCTCATAAATGTCATATACTTAGCTTGTTGTCCTCTAAAATGACACAATAAGCTTAGTTAGGTCAAAAATGGCATAATTTGCTACGTTAGCTCAAAAATGGCATTTTTATTCTTATTTAGCCTATTTAGTCCATTTATGACATAATTTAGCCTATTTAGTCCACAAATGACATAATAAGATGAAGAAAATCAAGGAAGAGGAAGGAAAAAAGGAATAGGAAGAAAAGAAGAAGAAGAAGTTCTTCTTCTTCTTCTTCTCCTTCTTCTAGTCTTCTTCTCCTTCTTCTAGTCTTCTTCTCCTTCTTCTCCTTCTTCTTCTTCTTCTTCTTCTTCTAGTTTTCTTCCTCTTCTTCTAACTTTCTCATTTCCCATTTTGCAGATTTAATTCACTATATGGAAGCTTGCATGGATGGAGTGCTTGTTTCTCTGTGTTGGATGCATGGAACAATGTTATATGGATGCATGGAACAATGCGATGGAGTGCTTGTTTCTTTGTGGAACTTGTTATATGGATGCATGGAACAATGTGTTGGATGAATATTGTGATAGTAGTGTAAGATGTATGGATGATACTATGTTTCTTATGTATGTATATATGTTGTCATGGATGGAGCTATATATGTGTTGCATAGATCATATGTCTGCTGTGCCTGTGAAAATATATATATGTATATCTGTGTGTGAATTCTAGTGAAATTAAATGGATATACATGTAAACATGGGATATATAGCCTCTTTGCCGTCTGCTAGTGGACGACAAAGCTCTTTGCCGTCCTCTAGCAGACGGCAAAGAGTACACGTGGCAGCTTCCTATAGAAACTGGGAACACTGGCTGCCTATTTGGCCAGCTATGCCGTCCGCTGGCGGACGGCAAAGACCTTTGAATCTTTGCCGTCAGCTGGCAGATGGCATAGCTGGCCATGTGGCAGCTTTCCAGTGCTGGCCTAACTGTGCTCTTTGTTGTCCGCTGGCTGACGGCAAAGCTTTTTGAATCATTGTCGTCCGCTGGCGGACAACAAAGAGCGTCGTTAACACCCTAACGGCTCTGACGCCACCCCACTGCCGTCCGTAGTCTTTGTCGTCTGCTGGCCTCAGGCGGTGGACGGCACAATCGGTTGCCGTCAGTTTCGCGAAAGTGGATGGCATAGAAGGCCTTTGCTGGCACGTGTTCAGACGGACAGTTTGCCGTCGGCTGGCGGACGGCAAAGATGTTTGCCGTCCGGGATCTATGCCTTTGCCGTCCGCCATGGCGGACGGCAAAGAAGCTGATTCTAGCAGTGAATGAACCCAATGCCATAGCATCCAGCTTTTTTCATTTCATAGATCTTCATCCTGCATAATACCACAGAAAAGAATATAGTAAGAATAATTACATGTAATGATTGATACATCTCCAATGTATCTATAATTTTTTATTGTTCCATGCTGTTATATTATTATTCTTGGATGTTTTACAATCATTTTATAGTAATTTTATACCTTTTTTCCTACTAACCTATTGACATAGTGCCAAGTGCCAGTTGCTGTTTTCTGCATGTTTTTTACATCGCAGGAAATCAATATCAGACGGAGTCCAAATGCCATGAAGCTTTACGATGATTTTTTATGGACCAAAAGGAAGAATTTGGGCCCTGGTTGCACCTGGGGGAGTCCCGAGGAGGGGATAACCCACCAGGGCACGCCAGGAGGCCCAAGCGCGCCCTGGTGGGTTGTGCCCACCTCGGGTGCCCCCCAGACCGCCTCTTTGCTCTATAAATACCCCCAATATTCCAGAAACCCTAGGGTAGTCGACGAATTATTCATCCAGCCTCCGCAGAGTCCAGAACCACCAGATCCAATCTAGACACCATCACGGAGGGGTTCACCACTTTCATTGGTGCCTCTCTGATGATGCGTGAGTAGTTCTTTGTAGACCTTCATGTCCGTAGTTAGTAGCTAGATGGCTTCCTCTCTCTCTCTCTCTCTTGATTATCAATACAATGGTCTCTTAGAGATCCATATGATGTAAGTCTTTTGGCGGTGTGTTTGTTGGGATCGATGAACTTTGAGTTTATGATCAGATCTATGATTTTATCCATGAAAGTTATTTGAGTCTTATTTGATCTCTTATATGCATGATTGTTTATAGCCTCATATTTCTTCTCTGATATTTGGGTTTTGTTTGGCCAACTTGATCTATTTATCTTGCAATAGGAAGGGGTGCTTTGTAGTGGGTTCGATCTTACATTGCTTGATCCCGGTGACAGAAAGGGAGCCGACACGTATGTATCGTTGCTACTAAGGATACCAAGACGAGATCTATATCTGCCGCAATAGATAAATGGATCTCGTCTACATCATGTCATCGTTCATATCGCATTACTCCGTTTTCTCATGAACTTAATACACTAGATGCATGCTGGATAGCGGTCAATGTGTGGAGCAATAGTAGTAGATGCAGGCAGGAGTCGGTCTACTAATATTGGACGGGATGCCTATATAATGATCATTGCCTGGATATCGTCATGATTATTTGAAGTTCTATCAATTGCCCAACAGTAATTGTTTTCCCACCATTTGCTATCTTTCTCGAGAGAAGCCACTAGTGAAACCTACGGCCCTCGGGGGTCTTTTCATCATATTTGCCTTGCGATCTACTTTTTCCTTGCATTTATTTTCAGATCTATTAACCAAAAATACAAAAATACCTTGCTGCAATTTATTCTTATTTATTTTATTTGGCGTTCGATCTATCAATCTACTACAAATTTACTTCACGTCCTTTGCCTATCTTGAGGCGCCGTACCCCGAAAGGGATTGACAACCCCGTTAACACGTCGGGTTGCGAGGTGTTGTTATTTGTGTGTAGGGGTTGTTACGTTGTGTTGTTTGGTTCTCCTACTGGTTCGATAACCTTGGTTTCATATCTGAGGGAAATACCTACTGCCGCTGTGATGCATGATCCCTTCCTCTTTGGGGAAATACCGACGTAGCTTCAAGCGACATCAATGATCAACGAGCACTACAGCTAGCTAGCTTGAGACTTAAATTACAGAAAGAAATCACTTACAGACAATAGCAACTGATGATAGATTTGTCGAGTGCGTCTTGATTGAATAACTAAAATAGTTATGTAAACTCAACACACAAAGCTGTCTCATTGAAGTAATGCTCTGCCTTGACTTTCACCATGAGGGACTCTCGATTGGTAGTCTTGGCAATTTTCATGTACCATTCATGCAATTCATACATTCTCATTGAGAGCTTCTTGACCTCCTCAGGCTTGACCAAAGGTTCGTAGTGGGAAAATTTCCATTTTATGCCCTCCTCTCTGAATGTATCCATGGGCTCGATCTCTAGGAGTTGATAAACAGTGATACCGAGCTCTGCAGCCTGCCTTCTATGCTCGTTGGTTTTTACTAGATGATCAGCGCCGGTACTCGCATGTGTTGGTACAATGAGCGGGGGATCGATTTCACCGTGATGACCCAAAAGTATAGGGAATCTATCGTAGTCCTTTCGATAAGTAAGAGTATCAAACCCAATAAGGAGCAGAAGGAAATGACAAGCGGTTTTCCGTAAGGTATTCTCTGAAAACACTGAAATTATCGGTAACAGATAGTTTTGTGATAAGATAATTTGTAACAGGTAACAAGTAACAAAAGTAACTAAGGTGCAGCAAGGTGGCCTAATCCTTTTTGTAGCAAAGGACAAGCCTGGACAAACTCTTATATAAAGCAAAGCGCTCCCGAGGACACATGGGAATTATCGTCAAGCTAGTTTTCATCATGCTCATATGATTCGCGTTTGGTACTTTGATAATTTGATATATGGGTGGACCGGTGCTTGGGTACTGCCCTTTCTTGGACAAGCATCCAACTTATGATTAACCCCTCTCGCAAGCATCCGCAACTATGAAAGAAGAATTAAGGTAAACCTAACCATAGCATGAAATGTATGGATCCAAATCAGCCCCTTACGAAGCAACGCATAAACTAGGGTTTAAGCTTCTGTCACTCTAGCAACCCATCATCTACTTATTACTTCCAAATGCCTACCCCTAGACCCAAACAATGGTGACGTGTCATATAGTCGATGTTCACATAACACCACTAGAGGAGAGACAACATACATCTCATCAAAATATCGAACGAATACCAATATCACATGATTACTTATAACAAGACTTCTCCCATGTCCTCAGGAACAAACGTAACTACTCACAAATCATATTCATGTTCATAATCAGAGGGGTATTAATATGCATAAATGATCTGAACATATGATCTTCCACCGAATAAACCAACTAGCATCAACTACAAGGAGTGATCAACACTACTAGTAACCCACATGTACCAATCCGAGGTTTTGAGACAAAGATCGGATACAAGAGATGAACTAGGGTTTGATAGGAGATGGTGCTGGTGAAGTTGTTGATGGAGATTGACCCCCTCTCGATGAGAGGATCGATGGTGATGACAGTGGTGACGATTTCCCCCTCTCGGAGGGATGTTTCCCAGGCAGAACAGCTCCGCCGGAGCCCTAGATTGGTTCCGCCAAGGTTCCGCCTCGGGACAGCGGTGCTTCGTCCCGAAAGCTTCCTTATGATTTTTTCTAGGGCAAAAGACACCATATAACAGAAGATGGGCATCGGGGGTCCGCCAGTTGGCCCACGAGGCAGGGGGCGTGCCCAGAGGGGTAGGGCGCGCCCTCCACCCTCGTGGACAGTGGGTGGCACCCCTCTGGTGCTTTCTTCGCTCAATATTTTTAATATATTCCAAAACTGACTTTCGTGGAGTTTGAGGACTTTTGGAGTTGTGCAGAATAGGTCTCTAATATTAGCTCCTTTTCCAGCCCAGAATTCCAGCTGCCAGCATTCACCCTCTTCATGTAAACCTTGTAAAATAAGAAAGAAAAGGCGTAAGTATCGTGACATAATATGTAGTAACATCCCATATTGCAATAAATATCGATATAAAAGCATGATGCAAAATGGACGTATCAACTCCCCAAGCTTAGACCTCGCTTGTCCTCAAGCGGAAGCCGAATCGAAAAATATGTCCACATGTTTAGAGATAGAGGTGTCGATAAAATAAAATACGGACATGAGGGCATCATGATCATTCTTAGAACATCAACATATATATTGTCATATAATTTCTTATGATAAAGTAACAATCTATTCACAATGTGAAATATGAATCAGAAACTTCATTAAAAACAAGCAAACTATAAGCCAGTCATTGAAGCAATTACAATTTATCATAACATCAGAAAGAGTCAATATATAAGAGATTTTCAGCAAGTCCACATACTCAACTATCATTTAGTCTTTCACAATTGCTAACACTCACACAATACTTATGGCTATGAAGTTTTAATCGGACACAGAGAAAGATAGGGGCTTATAGTTTCACCTTCCAACCTTTTACCTCAAGGGTAATGTCAACAATAATGCTTTATGAAAACCTACATCCAATTGGATATATATATATATATATATATATATATATATATATATATATATATATATATATATATATATATATATATATACATCTGGGCTATTTTGCTTCGCGAAACAGAATATTATTCTGTTACTCTACTTGAACTGATGTGAGTTTCTGCTGTAGTCAGCACATCGCGTCCTTATAAAGACCGATGGTAACAAAATAATATTCTCTTACTAGTAACAGAATAGCCAGTGTATGTCGTCGGCGTCGGCGCCTCCACAAGCCCGTGTTGATGGTGTTGATGTTGTCGTCGCCGCTGCCGTGACAGCACCGTGACGATGTCGTCGTCGTCACCGCCACAGCACCGTGATGATGTCGTCTTGTCACTGCCGCCGCAGCTCCATGTCGATCACGACGTCGTCGCAGACACAGCCTCATGTCAATATCGTCTTCGTCGCCACCGCAGCTTCATGTCCATATGTTTCCTACTAGGAAGTCACAAATCCTAGAATTAGACAATGAACCAAGACCACTACTAGGAACTCACAAAGAACCTCGAGCGTTAGTACAGTATAATAGTAACCTATAGATCACTATGTGACAATAGCAGAAACAAAAGCATACAGCAGCATCATAGTATATATCAATTATAAGTAGTACGAAACAGACCAATCTTTTGTCCTACCGCATTTCGTTCAACACAGACGAAGATTTTTATCAATACTAGGCTAACAATTCATACACGAATGCAATATGGATTTATTATTAGGTGATGACTTTTTCATATGGATTTGCGCAATATATTAAATGTTTTCATGATCTACTAGTGTAATCAAACATCAAAAGTGGGCTTCAGAAGAAACGCTTAGCTTATATGCCCGAGATACCTTGTATAGGTCAGGAAGAATATTGTCAAGAGACTCCTGAGCTTCATTTGGACAACGGTCACGGAAGGATCTTATCGCTTCGACGGCTTCTTCAGCCCGATTTGCTTGTTTCAGTACAGTAGCCATATCCTTCAATGCAGTCTCAATTCGTTCACCATTGTTAATAGCTGCCCAGAACAATATAACTACCTTGTTTGGATCCTTTTCAATTAACTGGAATAATAGAAACAAAGCAAGGAAACAAATATAGAGACAAGCTTATCTAACGAACGCTTTTAAAATCAAGATTGTAAATGCATCTTGATTGATTCACAAGTCTGCAAATGCCACAGATAAAAAAATACACTATGTAAACAAAGGTAATGCATAGAAGCATTTCAGACCACCATGCAGAATGAGCACCTGTTATAACTACCAGTGAGACAAACATAGTCCGGTAGACCATAACATCTTGCCAAACCATTTCGATATAATCGCTTGATACAACAGACTTCTGATAATAGACCATAACATCTTGCCAAACCAATTCTGACCCGTTTCATGGACTATTACTCACCCCTGGGTCCCGAAGCGATTTCCATAGTTGATGAACCCCAAGGAGCGCTTACGTGTTGGTCATCAACACTCGCAGTTTTGGCCGATTCTGGCCCATTTCATGGACTATTACTCACTACTTTGGGGTCCCTGAGTGATTTCCACGATTAACGAATGCCAGGGTGCGTTTACGTGTTGTTCATCAACACTGGAGGTTTTTGTTGATTCTGACCCATTTCGTGGACTATTACTCACCATTTTGTGTCCCAAAGCAATCCCATGGTTGTCGAAGCCCAAGGTGCGCTTACGTGTTGGTCGTCAAGACTCGCAGTTTGGGCCTATTCTGGCCCATTTCTTTGACCATTACTCAGTTTTGGGGTCCCAAAGTGATTTCCACGACTGACGATCCCCGGGGTGCCTTTATGTGTCGATCATCAACACTCACAATTTTGCCCAATTCTTGTCCGTTTCATGGACTATTACTCACAGGGGGTCCCAAAATAATTTCCATGGTTGTTGAAGACCAAGGTGTCTTTACGTGTTGGTCATCAACAATCGCAGTTATGGACGATTCTGGCCCGTTTCTTGGACTATTACTCAGTTTTGGGGTCCCAAAGTGATTTCCACGATTTACGAACCCCGAGGTGCATTCATGCGCCGGTCATCAATACTCGTAGTTTTGGCCGTTTCTGGCCCATTGGATTATTACTCACTAATTTGGGGTCCTTGAGCGATTTCCATGATTGACGAACCCTGGGGTGCGTTTATGTATCGTTCATCAATAATCCTAGGTTTGTCCGATTTTGGGGTCCGAAAGCAATTTCCATGGTTGTCGATCCGCAAGGTGTGCTTACGTGTTGGTCGTAAAGACTCGCAGTTTGGGCCAATTCTAGCCTGTTTCTTGGATAATTACTCAGTTTTGGGGTCCCGAAGTGATTTCACAATTGACGGACCCCGGGGTGCGTTTACGTGTCGGTCATCAACACTCAGAATTTTGGCCGTTTTTGGTCAGTTTCGTGAACTATTACTCAGCATTTTGCGGTCCAAGAGTGATTTCCACGATTGACGATCCCTGGGGTGTGGTCACGTGTCCATCGTTAACACTCACAGTTTTGACCAACTCTAGGCTCTTTCATGGACTATTACTCACCGTTTTGGGGTCCCAAAGCGATTTTCATGGTTGTCGCACGCCAAGGTGTGCTTACGTGTTTGTCGTCAAGATTCATAGTTTGGGCCAATTCTGGCCCGTTTCCTGGACTGTTACTCAGTGTTGGGGCCCTGAAATGAGTTCACGATTGATGAACCCCGGGGTGCGTTTATGTGTCGGTCATCAACATTCACAATTTTGGTCAATTCTGGTTCGTTTCGTGCACTATTACTCAGCGTTTTGCGGTCCCAGAGCGATTTCCATGATTAACGATTGCCGGGGTGCGTTTACGTGTCCATTGTCAACACTCACAATGTTGGCCAATTCTACCCTGTTTCATGGACTATAACTCACCTTTTTCGGGTCCCAAGGCGATTTCCATGGTTGTCGCACCCCAAGGTGTGCTTACCTGTTGGTCGTCAAGACTCGTAGTTTGGGCCAATTCTGGCCCGTTTCTTGGACTATTGCTCAGTTTTGGGGTCCTGAAGTCACGATTGACGAACCCCGGGGTGCATTTACGTGTCGGTCATCAACACTCCAAATTTTGGCCGACTCTGGTCCGTTTCATGCACTATTACTCAGCGTTTTCTGGTCCTAGATTGATTTCCACGATTGACGATCCCCGGGGTGCGTATACATGTCGTTCCTCAACACTCGCGGTTATGGTCGATTCTGACCCATTTCGTGGACTATTACTCACCATTTTGGGGTCCCAAAGAGATTTACATGGTTGTCGAACCCCAAAGTACGCTTACGTGTTGGTCGTCAAGACTCGCAGTTTGGGACAATTCTGGACCGTTTCTTTGACTATTACTCAGTTTTGGTGTCCCGAAGTGATTTCCACGACTGACGATCTCCGGGGTGCGTTTACGTGTCATTCCTCAACACTCGCGGTTTTGGTCGATTCTGACCCATTTCATGGACTATTACTCACCATTTTGGGGTCTCAAAGAGATTTACATGGTTGTCGAACCCCAAAGTACGCTTACGTGTTGGTCGTTAAGACTCGCAGTTTGGGCCAATTCTGGCCCGACTATTACTCAGTTTTGGTGTCCCGAAGTGATTTTCACGACTGACGATCCCCGGGGTGCTTTTATGTGTTGGTCATTAACACTCACAATTTTGGCTAATTCTGGTCCGTTTCATGGACTATTACTCACCGTTTTTGGATCCCAAAGCGATTTCCACAATTAACGAACCTGGGGTGCGTTTACGTGTCAGTCATCAACACTCGCGGTTTTTGTCGATTCTGGCCCGTTTCATGGACTACTAGATCGGATTCGCGCCCTGGCGCGAGGGTGCCGGTCAAAATGTTTGTATGCACACGATAAGCTGCTTAACAATGTATGAACATAGAAAGCATGTTTCGCGATAGGTTTAGCACCAAATATATACAACAGCACATAATTTGCAGATGATCCGCAACTCAGAATAGATAACTAAAGTCTTAGCATAACATAGTTTGTTGGGGCTACTTTTATGCATGCAAAATGTTGTTACTCCTAACAAATATCAATAAATTTGAATGTAAACATTTAAAAAATTTAACTAAGAAGCATATGATGGTGTTGATATAATAAAGGCAAATGCTAAACCTATGGGTAAATTACAAAAGCCCACAGATCTCCTCCCACTACACCGTGATCGCGCCTTGACGCGAGGGTGCCGGTCCCAACGACGTGGGTAAAGATCAGATGCTATAATGCGTTAGTAGAAAGGATAGAAGTGCACAATTCTTCCGGCCTCCCTTGCTCTTCCATAATTTCATATCAACCTCTTTTTTGTCCCTCGCAAGCCGCGGCACACACAGATGCTGATCTGTATGTCGAGGTGCATAAAATGGATCAGAACACACACAACACAGAGAGAGAGAGAGAGAGAGAAACTAAAAAGATAGAACATTCACTTAGTTATATGGATCAAAGGTCATAGCAATTTGAAAGCAGAAAAATTGTCCGATTACTGCAGTGAATGGTAGGCAAACTGATACTTCAAATCATTGAAAGAGTTTTGTTAGTCATATTTTTTTGTTTTGGAGTATAAAGGAACTAACAAACATGGCGAAGTATCGGGTGAAAACACTCATTCAATGAAAACTTGAAAACTATCCTGGTACGCCTTCGTATCACAAACGTATGGTACAGACCAGAGGTGGGAATCCCACCAGCCACTTAACCACGGTTTTCCTAAAAACCACTAAGGGCGCGCTTGGTATAGGTGTAATTCAATACAGAGGTGTAAGATTTACAAGTGTATTTTACTGGGCATGACTGTTTTCCGGCTGGAAATGAAACCGACCGGTGGAGAAGTGTATTTCTTTTACAGGTGTATTACAAAGAAAACGCTAATCCAAACGGGGCCTAACAATAATTAGCTCAAGAATTCTTTGGGGGGAATTATCCCCTTCCTACTTTTTCTCTAGCCGCGAGGGCGACCCGGAGGCCACGGCGATTCACTGCAGCGCCGCTCCCCTAGCGACGGCGACTCGGAGGCCGCGGCGACGCCCCGACGCGACCGCGACCTGTCACTGAACACACGCTCTGGCAGGCCGGCGCTCGCTCTCGCAACGACGACCCGACGGCCATGGTGATGCCTCCGTGCAGCGGCAACCTCAGCGCCCCGGCGATTCACCCACGCGCGAGGGAGACCAAGTCGCCGCAGTGCTGCATCCATGCGACGGCAACCCGGCGCTGCCCCCACACGAGGGACAGAGGGAGCAAGCTGTTGTGGCGCTGCATCCACGCAACGGCAACCCAGGGGCTTGCTTGCCCTTTAAAACTGCTCCACATGAATGTTGATGTTGTTTTGCTGCAACTGAGATGAGTAGATAAATCCTACTCCGTAGTACTTTTGCTGCATGTGAATCAGTGTGGATCTATAGAAAATACTTGAATGAATGTGAATGTACAAGAAATCTTTTCTAACATTTTAGTGACATGAATAACACAAAAGGATTTTGCTTCTTTTACATCCATGTTCATTTTTTACTGATTCAGAGTGCTGGTGTACCGAAATTTATGTGCTGATGTTATCTATACACCCACTGATGCCCAAGCATGTACTGGTGGTACTCAGAGATAACTAAAATTCATGAGATAACATTCAGACAGCTAGAATTCAGTGAGACATGTATTTCTGGTGGTTAACATCTTCAGTCTTGCTAAATTCTGAGTTGACTAATCCATCAGTTACAATAAACAGGAATTAGCATTAATCAATTAACCTCTTGTGCCTTATTACCCTGTCTAATTCTAGCTAGTAAAAAGAAACAGTTTGCCATGAGAAACAATATTGTTGCACATATATTCAGAGATACAAGGCGATCTAAAATGCATCAAACAAGTGAGCTTCAGTACAAATATCCAGAGATAAAATGATAATCTCCTGGCAAAATATTGACACAAGCTTCCAAGAGCTTTAGTACAAACATTCAGAGATACAAGGCCATCTAAAATTGATTCAACACATGAGCTTCAGTACAAATATTCAGAGATACAAGGCCATCTAAAATTCATCCAACACATGTGCTTCAGTATAAATATTCAGAGATAAAATGATAATCTCCTAGCAAAATGTCGGCATGAGTACCAATGAGCTTCAGTACAAATATTCAGAGATACAAGGCCATCTAAGTTGTCATTCAGGACTGCATCATAATCCTAGAAAATGATAATCTCCTAGTAAAATACATGTGTCAGCCGATTTGCATCACCAAGAACATACTCAAGAAGAACCCTTGGTAGAATTTCTTCCTCTTCCAAAGGTTGTCAATTAACATTCAAGCATCTGAATCATGGTCGGGGCCGGCGAAAGGTGGGGGATCACTGCCGGCGGAGGGGGAGCTCTCCTGGACGGAACCATTGGAGGGCGAGGAAGAGTGCTTGAGGATGGAGCCGTTGGAGAGCTAGGGCACACGTCCGCCGGAGGGCCAACGCACATGGCAATCGGCATGGGACGAGGCTCCATGGCGGCACAGATTGAACATGATATGTTTTTTTTCTGAACACTTACCAAGCTAGCACGTACGGGCAGGGGGTTCTCGGGAAAAGTGTGGTTAAGTGGCTGGTGGCATTCCCACCTCTGATCTATACCATACATTCGTGATCCAAAGGCGTACGAGGAAAGTTTTCCAGTTTTCATTGAATGACCATTTTCACTTGATACTTCGCCAACAAGCATATAATATAAGAACAGTTTAATCAATCTTAATTAGGTCTCTGTGAATGTTTAAACTCGAGCAAAATTTTAAATAAGGTAACATTAGTTCGGTTAAATACACCTCTGTTGTTACAGCTCTGTAAGTTTGGACCTAAATACACCTCTGTTGACCACTATGTGAAACTTCAGTCACAAAATTAAATTCAAAATGTTCTAAAGTGAAGAAAAGAGGAATTGTTGCTTTTAGATCATGGAAGAAACATGTCCTTGTTTACTGTTCAACAAATAATATAGACAGAAAATTTAGAACCAATTTCTGTATTTAAACTATGGATATCTTAAAAGCATCTTGGTGTGTGTATGTCACAAAATTTGAAAATGTTTCCAGGACAGGAAAATTTGACTATGTTCTGATAATCCAGATTCCAAATGTACCGTTCGTGCAGCCGTTTAGTGAAGATATACCTTGATCATTTGCCGGAAACCTCTGGACACAAGGAATACTTTAGTATTATTGGTTTTTAATGTCTTAATAAAATCAGCGTTGAGAAATCCTGCAGATACAAACAGATAAACATGTCAATGAACCAGGAAAATGAACAATGCATATCCAACACAACAATTACATCTATTGCAGTGCTGAATAAATGATTAATACATACCACCTTGGAATTATTCTGTAGCCAGAGATTTTAGGAAACCTCTAATTAACACACGAGGCAAATAAGTCGAAAGGGTTATGTTGTGGTTGCAGGGCACGTAACGGCCTAAAGGTTAAGATGCAGATACAAACTCGGTTACCTAGGATTGAAATGCAGGGCTGGCGGCTGCTCGCCTAGGCCCGAAGTAGTTGTATCTGTCGTCGGGTCACAGACAATAAGCCGGGACTGATTCATCTTGGCTTCCTCTCCCTTTGTGTGGTGGCAGCCTGAGCTCCTCCTGCCGAGCACCAAGGAGGAAGAGGTCGAGCATATTCGGTGAGTGAGTGGGTTTCATAATTCAAAATCGGTCAAACTAAAAACAAATGCTATAATTTGAAGCAAAGAAGCAGCATAGGCATTGGAGCCGTCATTGTTTTAACTACTGAGGTGGCATCAAAGAAAAAACCCGCAGAAGTGGCACACACCAATAGTTCATCAAGCGGCTTTGGCTCGTCACGCCCGGTCGCCAACATGACAACCTTGATGTATTATTTCAATTACATTCCTAGAAAACTGATGAAAAATCAAAGAGATCCAGCTGTAACTGTAGGAGGCGCGGCTTGCCGCACGTTGCCCGCCGAACGGCGGGCAAACAAATAGGGCATTGAAATGTTAATAAAGATGATTTCAGCATCTTGAAAACATATATCATAACGATGATTGTTTAGAGGATAATAAAGTTGGGTATAAAATGCATTTAGTTACTTATAGGAATTGGTCTATCTGGCATACATACGGAGAATGCATGATCATAAGATAAAATGGGCCAACATCTTTGGGAGTTACAAAAGTGTAGGATCCTAAATCCAAAAACTTTGATGCTGATGTAGGACATTTAAGCCTTATAGGACGAGGGGTTGCATACCATAGCATCAAATGAATAGTCGTTGTAAAAGATGAGCTAAGTGGTATGCAAGCAATTTTAGCACAGGAAGTGATAGGTAGGGAAGAATTTTTATGGTGTGCATATATACAAATATACAGTTTCATAGAACATAAGTTCAAACGATGTAAAAAAAGCAATAGTCAAAAGCATTTAAAAACAATATAAAAATAACACTTAATAATATCAAGGAGAATAGCCGGAGCAAAGCGCTGCTCACATGTGGGTCAAAGCAATGTTTGTGTAAGCAGAATATGAAAGTATTCATAGTAGGTTAAAACAATATTCTATTTTCAGTCAGAACAGTAAGAATGTTCTTCAAAATACAGTACAACTGACAATGTTTTGCCTTGGCTTTTGTTTCTTGTATGAAGATATCCAAAAGGGTACAGCCGGTCGATGGATAATATGACTTGATCCACAGAAGAATCAAAGCAGTAATGTTATGGACCATAACAAGTCTGATAACACAACAGAACCAGTATCATCTATCATATCATTTGTAGGCTATGATAGTATGCAAGCATGCTTTGTTATATTCCGTGAGATTTACATGTCAAAGTCATCCTCACTTTGCACCTCCCCATCTCACCACAAACAAAAATTGTCCATAAAAAGAATACACTGAACCATGGTAAATAACTAAAGTCAGTTTAATCAAAAAGGATAATGGTTTTGATATCATCGACAATAATAATTGTACTCACCAGAAGAACATGGCCAAACCAACGCATTGATGTTGGTGTTGTAGAGCAACCAAAGGTACTTCTTGAGATTGAGCTCAGCAAGGAGGATGTGTACCCAGTCAGAGGTTGAACTTGGGGCTCGGCGAGGAGGATGTGTACCCATATACAGAGGTTGAACTTTGCACCTGGACCACCATCGTGCCCGCGCATGAGTCACCAGCTTATCCATCTAGGACACGAGCATCACCATCTCACTCTTTTAATGTGGACTTTTACCAGTATTTGTTCACCATATTACTGGTACTTACATCTTCAATGGGCTGGGCTGGAATAACATTAAAGCCTTGTATTTATGTACAAAAACCTTTTGCTGGGCTGGTAGTATAGAAAATAAAAACCATAGGTTGTCGGTATTATCCAGCAAGGTGTTCACCATTTTCTCAACACATAGGAGGCTAAAGTTATCTATTCTCTTATCAGAAGTAAAAAGAGATACAGTATGCACCACTA
>NC_041385.1:1142376-1153114 GCF_002162155.2 Triticum dicoccoides | reverse complement strand
TATAGGAGAGAAGACAATAATATAGGCTCGTACAACAGTCACATCAAAGGCAACATAAACGTACAAGTAGTTGAAACTGGAGCATTAGAGTCTGCAAGTAAAACATTTTCTGCTTTTTTCTATTAACTGGTCCAATTTGTGGCTGCATGCAGTAGGCTAGGCATCACCATTTAGTTCTTTAGCAAATCTTTCGATGACCAAACATATTAGGGAGAGAGAACCAACTACAGGTTTCTGAGGTCGGAAAAATCACTCCGTAGATAGCATATAGGCTTCAGATCTGATCACCCTTTTTTTACAAAATTGTCTTGTCGTGTTCACAATATAATGTATCTAATCCAAGGGTTTAAAGTAACAAAATTACTGTGACTAATTTTTAGACCCATATTTATTTGTTCTGATATAGCTGAATCAAAGTCACTGAATCAAGCGGATGCTATGAGCCGCAAGGCTAAAGAAAATATGTTGAATATGTTAAAACCATTTCTTTATCATCGCAGAAGCAAGTATTTACAGCAAATACTACGTACTGAATGAATCAGCAGTAATGAATTTGCTAGGCTGCTGCACATTGTGAGGGAAGTCTGCATAAGAATAAGATCTTGCAAAAGGTTGAGATGGTCAGGTCAACCTGAATATTACATCATCTGTGTGCTCCTCTTGTGGTATGCAGCTGCTCGTGTACTGGTCACCTCGTGGTAGCCGCTCACAAGTGCTCCTGCTAGTTGAGAGACAAATCACTAACTAAGCCTAATTAAATAGCAGAGAAACTTTTTTATGGCGGCAGAAAATGTAGAACAAATCAAGTAGAAGAAGAGACGGGGAGCACAATAACTTTTAAACGGATATTAGTTCCAAACAATATTTGTGGGGCTAAAATAAATATATATAGTGTAGGCTCATGATAGATTTAATTCTTTACAAAAAAGAGTTAGAAAAGTTGTGAGTGATGATAGAATAAAGATTAACTAACTAACAACCATTGTAAGAAATCAAATTGGTGTGCAAGATACCACTATTTAATCTTACGATCACACTCAGGAGCAAATGACTCTAAGGATCAGCAGGTGCAGGTTACACTCAGCAGAAATGACTGTAAGTTTACCTTGAAGGACAGGTCGGGTCATTTGTTGATCCGAAGGAGAATATCGAGGAAAAGCTAGTATATATAGTTCCCTAAAATTCAGTCGCCTCGCAGTGTCTTGATGCCTGTGATGTATTGGAAACTCTAGGGCAAGTTACCTAAGAATTGGTTGATAGAGAGATCCCTGTTGACAAAAATAGAGTTTTACTGTGAGAAGAAAATATAGCTTTGATAAGAGATACTACAACGAACTCTGAAGTTGATATTTTCAAGTTACAGCTTTGAGAACTTTAGAAGGTGAGAGGACATGTCCGTCAACTGTATGCTTAGTGATTATTACGACATTTCTATTGATTAATTCAAGAAAAAATTCATGTGAAGAATATAAAGAATCAAGGACAATAATATGAAAGAGGTTCTTACAGCGTCTCCAGATCAGAAATATGAGGTATCGAGTAAGGAATCCCGCTGGTAAAAGGCGTCCCCTTGCAGATTTCTGCATCACAAAAGTATCATAAAATCGGTTGGATGAAATTAGCCATGCCAACAATAACTATGAAAGGAGAAAAACCTTAAAGCCTTAAGTTGAACCAGAATTGCCGGGAGCAAGTACGAGTTTCAGTGCAGAGCTTGTTGTCACTCATATCACTGTGCTACAGAAATGAATGAAAATTCAAATAAGTTGCACAACCACGATGGCGACCAAGAACTGGAGACTTCACGGTTGCACCCAATTCACACTTTCCTTAATGATTCCAGGCCTAACAATAGCTGATAGCCAAGGCTGCCGCTCAACACGACCCCTGACAGGTCACTGCCCTATTGAAAAATGATTAAGCCAAACCAAAATTCCAAAGGAAGCATAGGTACACAGATATAAAACCACAACAGGTTAAAATAGAGTTCTTATTATGGCACGCGAACTGTTACTTTTGAAATCTCCAGTATGCTAGTCTAACATTTTGGTGACAGCAGGCAACTTTCAAAAGTAAGTATTAGGTAAAAAAATGGCGATCTTCAGACTAAAAACTGAAACAAATCAAACAAATCCAATTAATTGGTCACATTTGTTCATAGGCATCTATCCAGAGAGATACATATTTCATTCTCAGAAAAGAGCAGATGCACATGATCATTTGCCGTTGAGTACTTTCATTGCAGAGAGTTATAAACCAAAGACACACAATTTGTTCAGGGCAATATGACTTTTAGTAACCTGATCTAATATATTCAGATGTAGCCCATAGAGAAAAAGAACAGATCGAGAAGGAGAGAGAGGGTGAGAGGTTACCGAACCTGGATGAATGGACGCAGAGCTGCCGACAGCGATCTCCTCTTCCTCCACCAACACCCTCTCTACTTCCTATTCTTCCTGCCGTTTCTCACCTGGGCGGCACAACACCGTCAGGGGAGCCCCATGGAAAGGCACGGGCAGTAGGGGAAGAGAGCATGAGGGAAGGACGTCGGAGCGGTCATGGAGGAGGGGTC
The DNA here is from genome assembly GCF_002162155.2 of Triticum dicoccoides. NCBI lineage: Eukaryota > Viridiplantae > Streptophyta > Magnoliopsida > Poales > Poaceae > Triticum > Triticum dicoccoides. The sequence goes on along the minus strand of NC_041385.1, from coordinate 1,150,542 downwards.
TCCGCAATGGAGGACCTGGCCGAGCCACTGGAACCCGGCAACGACGTGTTTCGTCTGGCCTCCTCGTCACTCCTCCGGCGAAGGGAGAGCGCTAACCGGCGTGGATCCCGGTGATGGACCACCAGCGAAGAAAGCTCACCTGCTGCCGGCGAGCAGGTATGGATGCGATGGAGCTCGGGGCGGGAATTGGAGAGAGGCGCAGCAGCGGGGCAGGGAGGCGCGGCGGCGGGGCAGGGAGGGGAGAGGAGGCGGTGGCGAGGCGGGAAGAGCGGGGCGCAGGGGAGGAGAGGAGGCGGTGGCGAGGCAGGAGGAGCGGGGCGCGGGGGAGGAGAGGAGGCGGCGACGAGTGCGGGGGGAGGAGACGGCTAGGTCACCCACGGCAGCGCCCCTTTTTATACCCCTGTACACAGAATGACCAAAATACCCCGGTGGGGGCACGGTATTTACATTTTGCTGCCATTACTATTCATTCCAGCAGTGTTTACCTCAGATCCGACGACCCAGATCCTCCCACCTCTCGATCCAACGTCCAGAAACACATCAAGGGAACCGATCCAACGGCCCAGAATCGCTGATCTCTGAGGAGGCTTGTAGGGACCTTCTTCTCTTATTTCTGGATTACTCACCGTTTTGGGGTCCCAAAGCAATTTTCATGGTTGTTGAACACCAAGGTGCGCTTACGTGTTGGTCATCAACAATTGCCGATATGGCCAATTCTGGCCCATTTCTTAGACTATTACTCAGTTTTCGGGTTCCGGAGTGATTTCCACGATTGATGAAACCCCGATGTGCGTTTATGCGTCGGTCATCAAGACACGCAGTTTTGGCTGTTTCTGGCCCATTTCACGGATTATTACTCACTTATTAGGGGTCCCTGAGCGATTTCCAAGATTGACGAACCCCGGGGTGCGTTTATGTATCATTCATCAATTATCCTAGGTTTGTTCGATTTTGGGGTCTTTCATGGACTATTACTCACCGTTTTGGAGTCCCAAAGCGATTTCCATGGTTGTCGATCCCCAAGGTGTGCTTACGTGTTGGTCATCAAGACTCGCAGTTTGGGTCGATTCTGGCCCGTTTCTTGGACAATTACTCAGTTTTGGGGTCCCAAAGTGATTTCACAATTGACAAACCCCGGGGTGCGTTTACGTGTCGTTCATCAACACTCACAATTTTGGCCGCTTTTGGTCCGTTTCATGAACTATTACTCAGCGTTTTGCAGCCCCAAAGCAATTTCCACGATTGATGATCCCCGGGTAGCGGTCACGTGTCCATCATCAACACTCATAGTTTTGGCCGACTCTGGTCTGTTTCGTGCACTATTACTCGGCATTTTGGGGTCCCAAAGCGATTTCCACGATTGACGATTCCGGGGTGCGTTTACGTGTCCATCATCAACAATCACAGTTTTGGCCAATTCTGACCCGTTTCATGGACTATTACTCACCGTTTTGGGGTCCCAAAGCGATTTCAATAGTTGATGAACCCTATGCAGCGCTTACATGTCGGTCATCAACACTCACTGCTTTGGGGTCCCTGAGCGATTTCCACGATTAACAAACGTCGGGGTGCATTTACGTGTCATTCATCAACACTCGAGGTTTTGGTCGATTCTGACCCATTTCATGGACTATTACTCACCATTTTGGGGTCCCAAAGCGATTTGCATGGTTGTCGAAGCCCAAGGTGCACTTATGTGATGGTCGTCAAGACTCACAGTTTGGGCCGATTCTGGCCCGTTTCTTTGACTATTACTCAGTTTTGGTGTCCCGAAGTGATTTCCACGATTGACGATCCCCGGGGTGCCTTTATGTGTTGATCATCAACACAATTTTGGCCAATTCTGGTCCATTTCATGGAATATTACTCACAATTTTGGAGTCCCAAAGCGATTTCCATGGTTGTTGAACACCAAGGTGTGCTTACGTGTTGGTCATCAACAATCGTAGTTATGGCCGATTCTGGTCCGTTTCTTGGACTATTACTCAGTTTTGGGGTCCCGGAGTGATTTCCACGATTGACGAACCCCAAGGTGCGTTTATGCGTCGGTCATCAATACTCATAGTTTTGGCCTTTTCTGGCCCATTTCATGGATTATTACTCACTGATTTTGGGTCCCTGAGCGATTTTCATGATTGACGAACCCCAGGGTGCGTTTATGTATCGTTCATCAATAATCCTAGGTTTGTTCGATTTTGGGGTCCCAAAGCGATTTCCATGGTTGTCGATCCCCAAGGTGTGCTTACGTGTTGATCGTCAAGACTCGCAGTTTGGGCCAATTCTGGCCCGTTTCTTGGAAAATTACTCAGTTTTGGGGTCCCGAAGTGATTTCAGGACCCCGGGGTGCGTTTACGTGTCCATCATCAACAATCACAATTTTGGCTGCTTTTGCTCCGTTTCATGAACTATTACTCAACGTTTTGCGGTCCCAGAGCGATTTCCATGATTGATGATCCGTGGGGTGCGGTCACGTGTCCATTGTCAACACTCACAATTTTGGCCAATTCTGGGCTTTTTCATGGACTATTACTCACCGTTTTGGGGTCCTAGAGTGATTTCCATGGTTGTCGCACCCCAAGTTGTGCTTACGTGTTTGTCGTCAAGATTCGCAGTTTGGGCGAATTCTGGCCCGTTTCTTGGACTGTTACTCAGTTTTGGCCCCCGAAGTGATTTCACGATTGACGAACCCCGGGGTGCGTTTACGTGTCGGTCATCAACACTCACAATTTTGGCCGATTCTGGTCCATTTCATGCACTATTAGTCCGTGTTTTGCGGTCCCAGAGCGATTTCCACGATTGACGATCGCCGGGGTGGGTTTACGTGTCCATCGTCAACACTCACAGTTTTGGCCAATTCTGACCTGTTTCGTGGACTATTACTCACCGTTTTGGGGTCCCAAAGCGATTTCCATGGTTGTCAAACCCCAAGGTGTGCTTATGTGTTGGTCATCAAGACTCGCAGTTTGCGCCGATTTCCACGATTGACGATCGCCGGGGTGGGTTTACGTGTCCATCGTCAACACTCACAGTTTTGGCCAATTCTGACCTGTTTCGTGGACTATTACTCACCGTTTTGGGGTCCCAAAGCGATTTCCATGGTTGTCGAACCCCAAGGTGTGCTTATGTGTTGGTCATCAAGACTCGCAGTTTGCGCCGATTCTGGCCCGTTTCTTGGACTACTACTCAGTTTTGGGGTCCTAAAGTGATTTCACGATTGACGAACCCCGGGGTGCGTTTACGTTCCGGTCATCAACACTCCAAATTTTGGCCGACTCTGGTCTGTTTCATTCACTATTACTCAGCGTTTTGGGGTCCAAGAGCGATTTCCATGATTGACGATCCCCGGGGTGCGTTTACGTGTCCATCGCCAACAATCACAGTTTGGCCAATTCTGACCCGTTTCATGGACTATTACTCACCTTTTTGGGGTCCCAAAGCGATTTCCATAGTTGATGAACCCTACGGAGCGCTTACATGTCGGTCATCAACACTCACTGCTTTGGGGTCCCTGAGTGATTTCCACGATTAACAAACGCCGGGGTGCGTTTACGTGTCGTTCATCTACACTCGAGTTTTAGTCGATTCTGACCCATTTCGTGGAGTATTACTCACCATTTTGGGATCCCAAAGCAATTTCCATGGTTGTCGAAGCCGAAGGTGCGCTTACGTGTTGGTCGTTAAGACTCGCATTTTGGGCCGATTCTGGCCCGTTTCTTTGACTATTACTCAGTTTTGGTGTCCCGAAGTGATTTCCACGACTGACGATCCCCGGGGTGCTTTTATGTGTTGATCATCAACACAATTTTGGCCAATTCTGGTCCATTTCATGGAATATTACTCACAATATTGGGGTCCCAAAGAGATTTCTATGGTTGTTTAACACCAAGGTGTGCTTACGTGTTGGTCATCAACAATCGTAGTTATGGCCGATTCTGGCCCGTTTCTTGGACTATTACTCAGTTTTGTGGTCCCGGAGTGATTTCCACGATTGATGAACCCTGAGGTGTGTTTATGCGTTAGTCATCAATACTCATAGTTTTGGCCATTTCTGGCCAATTTCATGGATTATTACTCACTGATTTGGGGTCCCTCAGCGATTTTCATGATTGACGAACCCCGGGGTGCGTTTTTGTATCGTTCATCAATAATCCTAGGTTTGTCCAATTTTGGGGTCCCAAGGTGATTTCCATCGTTGTTGATCCCCAAGGTGTGCTTACGTGTTGGTCATGAAGACTCGCAGTTTGGGGCAATTCTGGCCCATTTCTTGGAAAATTACTCCGTTTTGGGGTCCCGAAGTGATTTCACAATTGACGGACCCCGGGGTGCATTTACGTGTCCGTCATCAACACTTCGAATTTTGGCTGCTTTTGGTCCATTTCGTGAACTATTACTCAGTGTTTTGCGGTCCCAGAGCGATTTCCACGATTGACGATCCCTGGGGTGCGGTCACGTGTCCATTGTGAACACTCACAGTTTTGGCCAATTCTGAGCTCTTTCATGGACTATTACTCACCGTTTTGGGGTCCCAAAGCAATTTCCATAGTTGTCGCACCCCAAGTTGTGCTTACGTGTTTGTCGTCAAGATTCACAATTTGGGCGAATTCTGGCCCGTTTCTTGGACTATTACTCAGTTTTGGGCCCCGAAGTGATTTCACGATTGACGACGAACCCCACACTAGTAGAAAATAGGGCATTTATCCTGGTTCATAAGGGACTTTTGTCCCGGTTTAAGAACCGAGACAAAAAGGTCGGTACTAATGCCCTCCCCCTTTAGTCCCGGTTCTTACACGGACCGGGACAGATGGGCCTCCACGTGGCCACTGCGGGCAGCCCAGGCATGGGGGCCTTTGGTCCCGGTTGGTGACATGAACCGGGACCAAAAGGCTTCCACGCGTCAGCAGCTGGCTGGAGCTGAGGTTTTTTTTAAAAAAAGTGGTTGGTTTAGGGGTTTTGGGGGTTAATTTAGGTTGTTATTAGCTAGCTATTAGAGAGAAGTGTCCTCTCTTATATCTTCGTCCTCGGTTTACCAACGCTACTGCTATGTTCATTTCACCCGCTGATATATAATAACTCATGCTCGCATCATACATCATCATATATAATAACAAGTCCTACTAATCACATCATCATACAACTTATACTCATTATTAATAACAAGTCATACGATCATCATCCTCATAGTCATCGAACCCAACCCTACATCATTGTTCTTAGCACATGATCATCAGTATCAAGTAGGACCTAAACACCCTTAAGGTAAAATAGCATAAAACAATATAGACCCTGACTCTCCATTATGAAGAATGGAGATCATCCTGTCTCCAATTCTTGCGCTTCGCTTCCTTTTGCTTCCAAAAGCTCCTTACGGCTGTCCATACATTTTTTCCATTCTTTGATTTTCATGTCTCCACTTCTTTTAGAAACCCGGTATGGACAGTTGAGATTCGTAGGACGACCTGGTTGTATGTTCAAAACATCAAGGCAACCATGCGTATACATCAGATGAGGCACACAATCATTCGGGATTATCTGTTGAAAAACATAGTAATAACTTCATAGTTAGCAATGATGTACTAGTTTTAGAAGTATGCAAAAAGATGCACAGATGTCGTAATAGTAAAAAAATCTTACCAGGGTATCTCCATGGTAGTTACCGTAGTTCAACACGTGCACTAGTGGCATGTATTGACCATAATGTTGAGGAGTTCGATTGTAGACATTGTAATTCTCAAGATCAGTACAAAATGCGATCAGATGATTTTTCTCCTTATAAGTTAATTTGGAGCCATCGGTGTAGTGGGTTTTGTCTACCACCTTCTGCACATTCTTTGAAGAATGAAAATAAGCTGTCAACTATTTTGAAATAAACAATATAAATTACTTAATAACTATGTTTGAGAAGCTCACATGGGGGAAGAATTGGAAGTGTATCCACAAGGACCCAAATGTCCATATTGTCTTGCTTGATTGTAGGCTCACCAAGATCCATGGTGACAAGCATACCCTCATCAAAACCATACATCTTGCAAAGTGCTTCCCAATTTTTCCAACCAAAATGGGTTACACTCTCAGCATTGTACAACTTTACTTCAAAATCCACACCATGATGGGTCCTTAGGTTAATTTTTTTGGTTTCCATACTTTCATGGTCTTCAAAACCCATCCTCTCCAAGACATAGCGTCTTGCATAGCATGGGATAAGCTAGTCGAATTGGAAAAGATGAAAAATACACGTTAAAATAGTTGAAGTCGTGCTTAATTACGAAAAAAACTATTGTCGTCGTTGCGTACTGTATGAACATCGAAGGTCTCCTCGAGCTTAATGTTGAAGCGTCGATCTTCGTCCAGCTCAAGGAACCTGTCGCACATACCTCGGTCACCGTGGCACCAGTCGCACTCCCCCGGGCGGGTTTCGTCGTCCGAGTACGACATATCTGGCCTATGTTCATAATTCAAATATGAAACTTGTATAATTAAATATATGTACTAAAAAACCTAAATTAGATCATTATTATTAATCACGGGTTGACTGTCGGTGATGGTAGCTCCTCTCATTCCCGAGTGCATTATTACACCAAATTGTCTAGCACACGGGAATGAAGGAGAAGCTACCCCCACGACGGCGTGGATGATGGAGGGGGCTCCTAGATTTCTGCATAGAGTGCTCTTCAATTTTAGCATTCAAAGTAGGAGTACTTTTCCAATATGAGCATTCAATAAGCAAAACCAAATCGTAAAATAAAGTAGTATTCAAATTAGCATGCATTCAATTATAACCAAAAGTACATCATCTCTTGTGTTCGTACATCGTCGAATATTATCACTAATACTCCTTGAATACTATCATACATATAGCATCGCTAATACATCTAGAACCGTAGCGCCCGACGGGTATCGTCGCGGGCGGTGGACACCCAAAGATAATGAACCATCACAAGATCATAGCTCCAGTGAGATCCCTGAAGAACCTGTCAGGTATTGTCGAACCTGCCCTCCAACGCAACCATGTAGTGACGGACGTGCTCGTCCTCCTCGCTAACACGGTGACGTACCACCTCCGCAGTGTCTGGAAACCTCGGCACCGTCACTGGCCCACGTGACCACCACCAAACAAGGATCGGGTCAACAACGGGCTGGCTCCTCACCAACCTACGTCCCCCGGAAGGTAGCACCTCCCAATACCAGCCCGGCGGAGCCCAGTCCTGGACATGGCCCTGATCAAGCAGGCCTCCACCACCGAGTCGACGACGAGGATGCGGGATAGGCATCATCGACGTCGATGCGGGAACTACTTCTATATATAGTAAAATAAAGTAGTTTTATTAATTAAATGAACTAGTTCAACTACTAAGCACTTACTATAAATAAATAAAGTAGTACTTACTAAAAATAAACTACTTCTATATAGAGTAAAATAAAGTAGTTTATTAAATCAACTAGCTAGTTCAACTATATATTAAGCACTTACTATAAATAAAATAAAGTAGTACTTACTAAAAATAAACTAGTTTAACTATAGTTCTATTATTTTTCTAACTAATTATATTAAACACTTTCTCTTCTTATTTTCCTTTTTCCTCTATTCTAAATATGAACATATTCATAAATGACTTTGATCATGCACACTTTTCCTATACATACACAATATGAACATATACATAAATTGACAAAGAAAATTCTATGAACAAAAAAATCATTAAAATTCTATGAACAAAATTACAACAGAAAAAATCATAAAAATTCTATGAACAGAAATAAATCATAAAAAATTGACATATTCGATCTTTGCATATATATGAACATACAAACATGCATATTCAACAATAATATCACCAAAAAAATCTATTAACAGAAAAAAAATTTAACACAATATGAAAAAAATCTAACAGAAAAATGTATGAACTACACATCTAAATCACTACACATCTAACAAAAAAAATCTATGAACTACAAAAAATTCTAACAAAAAAATCTAACAAAATCGAACTCAAGTAACTACACATCTAAATTATACTACACATCTAAATTAACTACTACATCAAATTAAATTAGCAAAATTTTTGCTCACAGGATGGCGACGGCGTGAGGGGCACGGCGAGAGCGACGGGCAGGGGACGGCGACGGCATCAGTGCGTGAGGGGCGGCGTGGCGACGGTCGACGGTGAG
>NC_041385.1:1129758-1141853 GCF_002162155.2 Triticum dicoccoides | reverse complement strand
GGGGGGCATTGGTACCGGTTTATGCCACCAACCGGGACCAATGCGTCCCTTTAGTCTCGGTTGGTGCCACCAACCGGGACTAAAGGCCTTGTGCTGCCCGCGTCGCGGCATGAAAGTTTAGTCCCACCTCGCTAGCTGAGGGAGCTCGAGAGTGGTTTATAAGCCCCAGTCCCGCTGCCCTCTCAAGCTCCTCTCAAATGCAGGCTTACGGGCCTAAACGCACTATATGTGCCTATGGGCCTATTGGGCCTACTGCGGGCCTGAATCCTGGCCCATTGTTGGGTTTCTAGTCGTATTCAGGCCGTGGTGGCCCTTTAGTTGGCACTTTTTTTTATTTTTTTTATTTTTTGCTTTGAATTATTTATTTTCTTTTGATTTTTGCTTTATTTTTTATTCTTTTTTCTTTTAGCTCAGAATAATTATAATATTTCTGTTACTCCATTAGTTTCCAAATTTGAATAATTATAATCTTTATGCAACTAAAATATATTTAGAGTGATTCTTTTTCCTGCTATTTAATATTACTGCGTTTTATCATTATATTGAAAAACATATTTTGTTATTTTAGTTTCTATAAAAAAAATCTTTATGACAATTCTTTTTGCTACTAAAGTTTCTAACAAAAAATTCCTTATGATAATTATTTCTGTTTTTCATGTTTTGAACAGAAAATACTTTGATATTTAGTTGCATAAATTTTATATAATTTTAGTTTAAAAAATACTAGAGGTTTATAAAAGCTTTTTAGTTGATTCCTTTTGCTATTAGAGTTTTATAAAAGCATTTGCTGGTTTTTTTGAGCTATAAGACCTTGAAATTGAAAAGAATTTCAAATGTACTCTGAAAAGGTTGAAAGTGGCACGGTATCATCATTTCACCCACATAGCATGTGCTAAAAAGTTGAGAGAGTTATGGGAAAAACTGGATACACTTCGTGTACAAAATGGACAATCTCTTTCGAAGTATCAGGGTTTCACACGGAAACTCATCTGTTACACAGGGATTTCATTTTTTTAAACTTATTTGAACTCTTGACTTTTTGTGTGTTCAAAATGCACCATTCAAAGCCACATCATCAATTTCAACCCTTTCTGACTTCACTTGTTATTTTTCATGCATTTACTGATTATTTTGAGCTATAAGACCCTGAAATTTAAAAGCATTTCAAATGAACTCTGAAAAGGTTGGAAGTTGGCATGGTATCATCATTTCATCCACATAGCATGTGCAACAAAGTTGAGAGGGTTACAGCAAAAACTGGATGCACTCCATGTACAAAACGGACAATCTCTTTCGGAGTATCAGGATTTCATACGGAAACTTGTCTGTTACAACAAGCATTTCAGATGAACTATGAAAAGGTTGAAAGTTGGCATGGTATCATCATAATAGTTGTGGAGAAAATCTTCACTTTTTCTTCGCTTGTGTCCTTTCCTTATTGCGCCGTAACCATGGATAATCTTCATCATTTATCAGGATGCTTGGGTCAGCCATGACGGGAGGAATTTCATTAAACTTTTCATAATCTTCGGACATGTCTGTCTTGCCTCCACTCCCACGATGTCCCTTTTTCCTGAAAGAACTATGTGGCGCTTTGGCTCATCATATGATGTATTCGCTTCCTTATTTTTTCTTTTTCTTGGTTTGGTAGACATGTCCTTCAAATAGATAACCTATGCCACATCATTGGCTAGGACGAATGGTTCGTTAGTGTACCCAAGATTGTTCAGATCCACTGTTGTCATTCCATACTGTGGGTCTACCTTTACCCCGCCTCCTGACAGATTGACCCAGTTGCATTTAAACAAAGGGACCTTAAAATCTACTCCGTAGTCAAGTCCCCATATGTCCAGTATGTAACCATAATATGTGTCCTTTCCCCTCTCGGTGGCTGCATCAAAGCGGACACCGCTGTTTTGGTTGGTGCTCTTTTGATCTTGGGCGATCGTGTAAAATGTATTTCCATTTATCTCGTATCCTTTCCAAATCATTATAGTCGAAGATGGTCCCCTGGACAACGAGTACAACTCCTCACAAACAGTGTTTTCACCTCTGAGACGTGTTTTGAACCAACTACTGAAAGTCTTGATGTGTTCACATGTAATCCAGTCGTCGCACTGCTTCGGGTGTTTGGAAAGGATACGAGATAAGGGGTCACCAAGGTAGAGTTCTGTAGAACTGTGTAGTGTGATTGAGACAAAGAATATCCGTCCCTGCATATTATTGTCTCCCCTCCAAGTGTGCCTTTTCCAGTCAGTCTCCCCTCATACCGCAATTTAGGGAGACCTATCTTCTTAAGGCCAAGAATGAAGTCAACACAAAACCAAATGACATCCTCTGTTTGATGGCCCATGGAGATGCTTCCTTGATGGCCCAGTACTCTCTCTCGAATTTTCTCCACTACGACCCGTCAGCAGGTGCTCTCAACTTCCCGTCTTTCTTACGGTCCTCACTATGCCATCGCATCAACTTGGCATGCTCTTTGTTTCTGAACAGTCGTTTCAACAGTGGTATTATAGGAGCATACCACATTACCTTCGCAGGAACTCTCTTTCTGCGGGGCTCGCCATCGACATCACCATGGTCATCTCGTCTGATCTTATACCACAATGCATTGCATACCGGGCATGTGTTCAAATCCTCGTAGGCACCGCGGTAGAGGATGCAATCATTAGGGCATGCACATATCTTCTGCACCTCCAATCCTAGAGGGCATACGACCTTCTTTGCTGCGTACGTACTGTCGGGCAATTCATTATCCTTTGGAAGCTTCTTCTTTAATATTTTCAGTAGCTTCTCAAATCCTTTGTCAGGCACAGCGTTCTCTGTCTTCCACTGCAGCAATTCCAGTACGGTACACAACTTTGTGTTTCCATCTTCGCAATTGGGGTACAACCCTCTTTTTGTGATCCTGTAACGTGCGATCAAACTTCAGCTTCTCCTTTTGACTTTCGCATTGCGTCCTTGCATTGACAATGACCGGGCGGAGATCATCATCGGACACATCATCTGGTTCCTCTTGATCTTTAGCAGCTTCTCCCGTTGCAGCATCATCGGGCACATCGTCTGGTTCCTCTTGATCTTCAGCAGCCCTCCCCCCCGTAGCAGCATCACCGTTTTCAGGGGGCACATAGTTGTCATCGTCCTCTTCTTCTTCACCGTCTTCCATCATAACCCCTATTTCTCCGTGCCTCGTCCAAACATTATAGTGTGGCATGAAACCCTTGTAAAGCAGATGGGTGTGAAGGATTTTCCGATCAGAGTAAGACTTCGTATTCCCACATTTAGTGCATGGACAACACATAAAATCATTCTGCTTGTTTGCCTCAGCCACTTCGAGAAAATTATGCACGCCCTTAATGTACTCGGAGGTGTGTCTGTCACCATACATCCATTGCCGGTTCATCCGCGTGCATTATATATAATTATGTGTGTCAAAAGTAAGAAAATCAGACAAATATCTACCTAAAGTATGAAAACCAGACAAGTATTAGAAAGAAGATAAGAATAAGAGGCTCACCACGGTGGTGCCGGCGACAAGATCGACGCGGGCGATCAACGGCGGTGAAAACGGGGACGGGGCATGACGGACCGCTAAATCTAGACAAATCTCGAAAAAAATGGAGCTCCGAGGTCGAGCTTCGAGAGGATAAAGCTTAACTAGTGTGGCTCGGGCATTTCATCGAACACCTCATGTGCATAGGAGGTGAACTAGAGAACCCAAATGCTCTCTCCTCGCCGGATTGAAAAAACAGAGCACTGGAGTGCTCTGCCACGGCGGTGGGTATATATAGGCAAGTTATTTGTCCCGGTTCATGGCATGAACCGGGACTAAAGCACCCCCTTCTGTCCCGGTTCAAGCCACGAACCAGGATCAATTGTTGTGGGCCAGGAGCGAGGACCATTGGTCCCGGTTCATGGCTTGAACCGGGACAAATGGTTCCACACGAACCGGGACCAATGCCCATGAGGCCCCGGCCGCCCCCCTGGGCTCACGAACCGGGTCTAATACCCCCCATGGGTCCCGGTTCTTGAAGAACCAGGACTAATGGGCTGGCCAGGCCCGAACAGTAGCCCTGTTTTCTACTAGTGCCAGGGTGCGTTTACATGTCGGTCATCAACACTCACAATTTTGGCCGATTCTGGTCCATTTCATGCACTATTACTCCGTGTTTTGCGGTCCCAGAGCGATTTCCACAAGTGATGATCTCTGGGGTGCGTTTACGTGTCCATCGTCAACACTTATAGTTTTGGCCAATTCTACCCTGTTTCGTGGACTATAACTCACCGTTTTCGGGTCCCATGGCGATTTCCATGGTTGTCGCACCCCGAGATGTGCTTACCTGTTGGTCGTCAGGACTCGTAGTTTGGGCCAATTCTGGCCCGTTTCTTGGACTACTACTCAGTTTTGGGGTCCTGAAGTGATTTCACGATTGACGAAACCCGGGGTGCGTTTATGTGTCGGTCATCAACACTCCAAATTTTGGCCGACTCTGGTCCATTTCGTGCACTATTACTCAGCATTTTGTGGTCCCATAGCGACTTCCACGATTGACGATCACCAGGGTGCGTTTACATGTCCATCATCAACACTCATAGTTTTGGCCAATTCTGGCATGTTTCATGGACTATTACTCACCGATTTGGGGTCTCGAAGCGATTTCCATAGTTGATGAACCCTAAGGAGCGCCTACATATCGGTCATCAACACTCATAGTTTTGGTCAATTCTGGCCCGTTTAGTGGACTATTACTCACTGCTTTGGGGTCCCTGAGTGATTTCCACGATTAACGAACGCCGGGGTGCGTTTACGTGTCATTCATCAACACTCGTGGTTTTGGTCGATTCTGACCCATTTTGTGGACTATCACTCACCATTTTGGGGTCTCATAGCGATTTACATGGTTGTCGAACCCTAAGGTGCGCTTCCGTGTTGGTCGTCAAGACTCGCAGTTTGGGCCGATTTTGGCCCGTTTCTTTGACTATTACTCAGTTTTGGGGTCCCGAAGCGATTTCCACGACTGACGATCCCCGGGGTGCCATTATGTGTCGGTTGTCAGCACTCACAATTTTGGCCAATTCTGGTCCGTTTCATGAACTATTACTCATCGTTTTCGGGTCCCAAAGCGATTTCCACGATTAACGAACCCGGGGTGCATTTACATGTCGGTCATCAACACTCGCGGTTTTTGTCGATTCTGACCCGTTTCATGGACTATTACTCAGCGTTTTGGGGTCCCAAAGCAATTTCCATGGTTTTTGAACACCAAGGTGCGCTTACCTGTTGGTCATCAACAATCGCCGCTATGGCCAATTCTGGCCCATTTCTTGCACTATTCCTCAGTTTTCGGGTCCCGGAGTGATTTCCACGATTGACGAAACCCTGAGGTGCGTTTATGCGTCGATCATGATCACACGCAGTTTTGGCTGTTTCTGGCCCATTTCATGGATTATTACTCACTGATTTGGGGTCCCCCAGCGATTTCCATGATTGACGAACCCCAGGGTGCGTTTATGTATCGTTTATCAATTATCCTAGGTTTTTTCGATTTTGGGGTCTTTCATGGACTATTACTCACCGTTTTGGGGTCCCAAAGCGATTTCCATGGTTGTCGATCCCCAAGGTGTGCTTACGAGTTGGTCGTCAAGACTCGCAGTTTGGGCCAATTCTGGCCCGTTTCTTGGACAATTACTCAGTTTTGGGGTCCCGAAGTGATTTGACAATTGACGAACCCTGGGGTGCGTTTACGTGTCGGTCATCAACACTCACCGTTTTGGCCGCTTTTGGTCCGTTTCATGCACTATTACTAAGCGTTTTGCAGTCCCAAAGTGATTTCCACAATTGATGATCCCCGGGGTGTGGTCACGTGAGCATCAGCAACACTCACAGTTTTTGTTGGAAATATGCCCTAGAGGCAATAATAAAATGGTTATTATTATATTTCCTTGTTCATGATAATTGTCTATTGTTCATGCTATAATTGTATTAACTGGAAACCGTAATACATGTGTGAATACATAGACCACAACATGTCCCTAGTGAGCCTCTAGTTGACTAGATCGTTGATCAATAGATGGTTATGGTTTTGCTGACCATGGACATTGGATGCCATTGATAACGGGATCACATCATTGGGAGAATGATGTGATGGACAAGACCCAATCCTAAGCATAGCACAAGATCGTGTAGTTTGTTTGCTAAAAGCTTTTCTAATGTCAAGTATCATTTCCTTAGACCATGAGATTGTGCAACCCCCGGATACCGTAGGAATGCTTTGGGTATGCCAAACGTCACAACGTAACTGGGTGGCTATAAAGGTGCACTACGGGTATCTCTGAAAGTGTATGTTGGGTTGGCACGAATCGAGACTGGGATTTGTCACTCTGTGTGACGGAGAGGTATCTCTGGGCCCACTCGGTAATGCATCATCATAATGAGCTCAATGTGACTAAGTAGTTAGTCACGGGATCATGCATTACGGAACGAGTAAAGTGACTTGCCTGTAACGAGATTGAACTCGGTATTGGGATACCGATGATCGAATCTCGGGCAAGTAACATACCGGTTGACAAAGGGAACTGTATACGGGATTGATTGAATCCCCGACATCGTGGTTCATCTGATGAGATCATCGTGGAACATGTGGGAGCCAATATGGGTATCCAGATCCCGCTATTGGTTATTGGCCGGAGAGGTGTCTCGGTCATGTCTGCATGGTTCCCGAACCCATAGGGTCTACACACTTAAGGTTCGGTGACGCTAGAGTTGTTATGGGAAATAGTATGTGGTTACCGAAGGTTGTTTGGAGTCCCGGATGAGATCCTGTACATGACGAGGAGCTCTGGAATGGTCCGGAGGTGAAGATCGGTATATTGGACGAAGGGTATTGGAGTCCGGAATTGTTCCGGGGGTACCAGGTGATGACCAGCGTGTCCGAAAGGGGTTTCGGAGGCCCCGACAAGCGTTGGGGGGCCTTATGGGCCAAGGGGAGGGGGCACATCAGCCCACTAAGGGGCTGAGCGCCCCTCCCACCCCATCTCACGTAACCTGGAGAGGTGGGGGCGCCACCCCTAGGGCAGCCACCCCTCCCGGCTTGGGGGCAAGTTTCCTAGGGGGTGGGGGCGCCCAAACCCATCTAGGGTTTCCCCTATGGCCGCCACCCCTCACCTAGGGAACCCTAGGGCGCCTCCCCCTCCTCCCTTCCCCCTATATATAGTGAGGGAGAGAGAGGGCAGCGGCACCCCTTCCCCTGGCGCAGCCCTCTCCCTCCTCCAACACTTCCTCCTCCTCCGTAGTGCTTGGCGAAGCCCTGCCGGAGAACCACGATCTCCATCACCACCATGCCGTCGTGTTGTCGGAGTTCTCCCTCAACTTCTCCTATCCCCATGCTGGATCAAGGAGGAGACGTCCTCGGGCTGTACGTGTGTTGAACGCGGAGGCGCCGTCCGTTCGGCGCTAGATCGGATCTTCCGCGATTTGAATCGCCGCGAGTACGACTCCATCAACCGCGTTCTTGAAACTCTTCCGCTTAGCGATCTTCAAGGGTATGAACATGCACTCCCTCTCTCTCTCTTGTTGCTAGAATCTCCATAGATTGATCTTGGTGATGCGTAGAAAATTTTGAATTTCTGCTACGTTCCCCAACAGTGGTATTAGAGCCAGGTTTATGAGTAGTTTCTATGCACGAGTAGAACACAAGTTGTTGTGGGCGTTGACTTTGTTTAATATGCTTACCGTTACTAGTCCTATCTTGTTTCGACGGTATTGTGGGATGAAGCGGCCCAGACCGACCTTACACGCACACTTACGTGAGACAGGTTCCACCAACCGACATGCACTTGTTGCATAAGGTGGCTAGCGGGTGCCAGTCTCTCCCATTTTAGTCACATCAGATTCGATGAAAAGGGTCACTAGTGCAGAATCGGGCAATAGCACCAGTTCGTAAGGCCCTTTAGTGCTGGTTCCATAACCGGCACTAAAGTGTGGGCACTAAAGCCCGCCCCTTTAGTACCGGTTCAACAAGATCAATCTATGGAGAGCGTCCACCTTTTCTCATTTCATACATCTTCATCCTGCATAATACCACAGAAAAGAATATAGTGAGGATAATTATAGGTAATGATTGATCAAAAGGATCACTACAGCTAGCTTGAGACTTAAATTACAGAAAGAAATCACTTACAGACAATAGCAACTGACGATAGATTTGTCGAGTGCGTCTTGATTTTATAACTGAAACAATTCAGAATACTCAACGGACAGAGCTTTCTCATGGAAGTAATGCTCCTCCTTGACATTCACCATGAGGGACAATCGATCTGAAATCTTGGTAATGTTCATGTACCATTGATGCAATTCATACATTCTCGTTGGGAGGTTCTTGACCTTGTCTGGCTCGACCAAAGGTTGGCCCCGGACATATTTCCGTTTTATTTCATCCTCTCTAAGCACAGGCATGGGCTCGATCTCGAGGAGTTGTCCAACAGTGATGTTGAGAACTTCAGCCTGCATTATATGGTCCTTGGTTATTACCACATTGCCCACCTCGGGAACGTAAACGGTTTGCCCACAATAATATTGGGCGCGCGTACTGTCATGTGTTGTTGGCACAACAAGCGAGGGGATCGATTGCGCCGCCTGTTCTCCCAGCTGGGGAATGGTTTTCCCGCATTTTTTTACAACTACTTGTTGTTTGCTCGATCCCGAGCTCGCCTCCTTACGTAGACGTGCTCGATTTAACTTCCTGATGTGGCGCTCATAGTCTGTGTCAACAGGCTTGGGAGCTGGTGGTTGAGCCATATGAATGAAGTGGTCAATCGTTTCCTCTGGCACTTTCTCCCTTGGCGGCGGTGGCGGTTTCGGTGCAAAATGGGCTTCCACCTCGGCCTTCGATATGGCTGCGTTTTCCTCCTCGTACTTGTCATAAGGCCTCTGCAGAAGAGGCGTGAGTCTTGGACCATATTTATATCGCTTGCCTCCGCCTGTACTTCCTGTACTACCTCGACTCGTACCGCTACGCACCATGGCTGCGGGGTGTCTCTTCTGCGATTGCTGAGGCGGCGGAGACGGCTGACGGGGCTGAGTTGGACGAGGAGGAGTGGCCTGAAGCTGTGCCGGACTTGGAGGAGTGGCCTGAGGTTGTGCCGGACTTGGAGGAGGAGTGGACGTCTGACGCTGTGGCGGACTTGGAGGAGGAGGAGTGGCCTGACACTTTGCCGGACTTGGTGGACTTGTAAGAGCGGGAGTCTGCTGACTCGGTGGCGGACTTCGACGAGGAGTCGGCTGACGCGGTGTCGGTGGCCTTCGAAAGATGATGCAATCCTTTTTCCATAGGATGATACGATGTTTGGCCTCACCGAGAAAGCGCTCATCGTCACCTCCAGGAATGTCAAGCTATAGCTCCGAATATGGTGGGTCCACCACCTCATCAACCAAGACACGAGCATAGCCCGCTGGAATCGGGTTGCAATGGAAGGTTGCCTTGGGGGGGATTTGTAAAAGCAACGGCGTCCGCCACCTTCATGGATATGTTCGTTATTTTGACGTGTAGCTCGCAGTTAGTGTTCTCCGTGATGTCATCCACGGGGTATCTACCCAGCATTGCGTCATCCGGGGCGGAACCCACGCTGCTTCTCGGCATGGATGGGGCGGTGCTATCCAATGCTGGATCATCCGCTAGCTGCTGCAGCTGTTGAGACCCCCTTTGCTGGGTAAGTGAGTCGATCTGCTCCTGCTGCCGCTGGAATTTGACTACCAATTCCGCTTGACTTGCTTCTAGGCCTTGAAGGCGTTCATAGTCCCACTTCCTCTGCTCCTCCTCCATCTTCCTCTTCTTCTCCTCCGCAATCTTCTTTCTCGCACGGTTCTGTAGTCGGTGTTCCAGTCTGAAAACCCCTCATACCACGGAATAGCGCCCTTGCCTCGTGTTCTTCCCGGGTGTTCAGGATTTCCCAGGGCACGCGTAAGCTCGTCGTTCTCTCTGTTGGGCTGGAACACCCCCGATTGTGCCTCTTCTATTGCAACAAGTATCGCATCGTCGGCTCCCTTCAGACTTGCTTTCGTCGAAACATTGCCTGTCTTCGGGTCCAACTCCCCCCCATGCGCATAGAACCAAGTCCTGCACCTGGGGGGCCAGCTCTTAGTAACCGGAGTGACACCTGCATTCTCCATCTCTTTCTCAGACTTATCCCACTTAGGCATTGCCACCGCATAGCCACCTGGCCCCAGCTTATGGAACTTATCCTTTTTTTCGGCATTCTTCTTGTTTATTCTCGACCGTTCCTTAGCTAATTCCGAATCCTTGAATTTCACGAAATCGTCCCAATGAGCATGTTGGTTCTCTAGTGTTCCCTCGAATACTGGAGTCTTCCTTTCTCCCTTGACGTACTTGTCCCATTCACGATTCTTGTGGTTCTTGAATGCAACCGCCATCTTCCTAAGAGCAGCGTCCTTGACTTTCTGCACATCTGCTTTTGTGAAATGATCTGGTAGGGTGAAATGTTCCATGAAAGTATCCCAAAGCAGATCTTTTTGATTCTTGTCGAAAAAGTAACATCTGGACGCGGCTTTGCTGGCTCTCTCCATTCTTGAAGTTTGATCGGGAGTTGGTCCTTCACAAGAACTCCGCACTGACGAACGAACTTGTCCGTAATCTTCTTAGGCGCTAATGGTTCGCCATTAGGTCTGACTGCCTCGATATTGTACTTTACGCCCTCCTTCAACTTTTTGTTCGGGCCTTGTTTCGTCCTTTTGCCTGAAGATTTGCTCGATCCGGATGGCTGAAAGAACAAAGATCGATTCGTTAATATATCTTCAAGTCATTTAAAACATGTGATGATCACCAGATGCCTGCTTATATAAATATACCTCGCCGGTCTTTGTTGTTTCAGGATCAACATGTTCTTCGTCATCGTCATAATCGTAGTTCATGACTTCATCAATTCGGTCATCGCGATCGAATATCATATCACCCTCTCCGGTGTTGTTTAGAAATTCGGAGCCGTCATAATCTTCTTCTTCATTCTGATCATCATCTGGCCCGCGTATCATGTCGAACATGGTCTGTTCTCCCTCTCTGTCGGTATTGTCTGCCATAGCTTTTATTTAACTAATCCAAAAGAAATATAAAACAATTTAGTATTCAAACTACATCGTCTCGAATAATAGATATAATCTCGAATACATCGTCTAGAATAATAGATATAATCTCGAATACATCGTCTCGAATAATATATAATATTGAATAGTACATCACTGGCTAGGTAGCTAATTAAAGATCGAATACTACAGAAGAATCTAGGACACTCGCGATCCCTGCGGCGCGGGCGGTGGACACCCAAAGAGAAGGAACCCTCACAGGATCATAGCTGAAGTGAGATCCCTGAAGAAACTGCCAGGTATTGGAGAACCTGCCGCCTTCTAACGCAACCATGTAGCAATGGACGTGCTCGTCCTCCTCCCTGACACGGCGACGTACCACCTCCGGCGGGGCCGGGTCCCTCCGCACCGAAACTGGCCCACGCGAACGCCACCAAACGAGATCAGGGTCGACGACGGGACCCGGGGCCGGGTTCCTCATCAAGCGGCGTGCCCCTCCAGGCAGCACCTCCTAATGCCAGCCCGGCGGAGCCCAGTCCCGGACATGGGTCAGCCGGACATCGTCGCGGACGGGTCGACGGCAAGGATGCGGGCCGGGCATCGTCGAGAACAAATACTAGCTATATGTCCGCAAAAAGTAACATTTTTTTAATGATTGGATTTTGATAACTAAAATTTCTAACATTTCTATATAACACTAATTATGCTATCATTGCATATGTCAAAAATCTATATACTATTTCATACTAATTAAGCATCTAACACTAAAAACAGAAAACACAACTTCTATACATCCATTAAAAAACTGAAAAACAACATTATATAAAAAATTTCCATACTAATTAAACACTAATTATATCCATCTAACATGCATTCATACATATATAATAGTGAAAAAATAATAATCTAAATAATCTAAACTAATTAAACATACAAAATACGTATATACTAATATATACATGCATTAATTCATACATATGTACGTGTGTGTGTGTGT
>NC_041385.1:944364-1129394 GCF_002162155.2 Triticum dicoccoides | reverse complement strand
GGGCGGCGACGGGGACGGGGGCGGCGACGGCAACGGCGTCGATCGATCGGGGCGCGCGGGCGATGCTTCAATGGGGAAACAGAGGGAGAATAAAATTTTCGCAAGTGTTGTATATATAGGAGAGGCCTTTAGTACCGGTTGAAGCCACCAACCGGTACTAAAGGCCAACTTTGGCCAGGCGAAGAGGCGGGAAGACGAGGCCTTTAGTACCGGTTGGAGCCACCAACCGGTACTAAAGGGTGGTCTTTAGTACCGGTTGGTGGCTCCAACCGGTACTAAAGGCCTCGCGCTGCCACCCCAAAGTTTAGTCCCACCTCGCCGGGCGAAGGGCAGCCGCACTGGTTTATAAACCCAGCCGCGGCTACCACTTCGAACTCCTCTATATAGCAGGCTTGTGGGCCTAAACTCTGCGCGCTGCCCTGTGAGTCTGCTCGACCTTTAAGGCATGTAATTACACACCTGTGGCCTATCAGGCCCACAGGGCAGCGCCCCAATTTTTTTTATAGTTTTTTTCTTTTCTGCTTTATTTTCTTCTATTTATTTTTGCGTAGTTTTTTGTATAGTTTTTTCTTTTCTGTTATATTTATTTTCTTCTATTTATTTGTGAGTAGTTTTTCATCTAGTTTGCCAAAATTCAACATTTTCAGAGTTCATTTTGTAGTGATTTTCAATTTCATGGTCATTTTGTAAACGATTGAAAAATAGCAAATATAATTTTTTTCTTTTCTGCTTTATTTTTTCTTCCTTTTATTTCTGAGTAGTTTTTTCTTTTCTGCTATATTTATTTTCTTCTATTTATTTCTGAGTAGTTTTTTTATATAGTTTTTTTCTTTTCAGCTATAGTTTTTCTTCTTTTCTGCTATTTTTTTCTTTTCTGCAAAACTTGATGGTCAAAGTCTAGAGTTATAACTTAAAAAAAAAGAAATGTCGACGTGCAATTAGTTTTTGCCATAACAGAAGAAGTCCAGAGTTGTAATAAGTTACTAAAAATAAAAAAGAGGTGCAATGCTCGTTAATTTTCTTCAAGCCTTTCGGAATAGTGTAAACTGCACTGCGCATAGCTCCGTGCAGTCTACCGTATTCCTGAAGGCTTGAAGCTAAGCAACGTGAGCATTGAGCCTCTTCTTCATCGTCTCTGCACTCAGGGCTTATAAACCGCTCCTAGTCCCTCTCACTTCGCGAGGTAGGACTAAAAAACAGCTTACGTCTGGTTCATCCATGAACCGGTACTAAAGGTGCTCGTGGGGCCCCAGCCTTACCTGACACAACCTCATTAGTACCGGTTCGTGGTACGAACCGGCACTAAATGGTGATGATGGGGCCATAGCCTGACCGGAGGCTGACACAGCCTCTTTAGTACCGATTCGTGGCATGAACCGGTACTAAAGGTTCGCCACGAACCGATGCTATTGATCGCCGCCACGAACCGGCACTAGTGTACACATTAGTGCCGGCTGAAATTCCAACCGGCACTATTGTGCTTCACATTTGACCCTTCGCCACGACCCGGTACTAAAGGGGGTGCGCTGGCGCAGGTGCGGTGCGGCAAGTTTAGTCCCACCTCGCTAGCCGAGGGGCGACCGCACTGGTTTATAAACCCCCTTGCGGTCGCTCTCTCGAGCTCATCTCCAAAGCAGGCCTGCTGGGCCTACGTGTTCTTTGCTGCCCTGTGGGCCCACTTGGCCTTTGCGGGCCTGCATCCTGGCCCAACAACAGGTTGGGTTTCTAGTCGTATGCAGGCCGCTCTGGCCTAGTAGGCGGGTTTTATTTTTTATTTTTTTTGCTTTATTTATTTTTGTGTTTTTTTGTGTATTTAGAGTTTCTTTGTGAATATTTTTGCTTTAGGTACAAAAAATTACAAAGTTTCTGTTAGTGCCCGTAGTTTTCAAATTTGAATAGTTTAAATTTTGAATTATTTGAAATTAGTGTGAATCACTAGTTTGTGAATAACTTAACTTTAAAAATCAGTAAAGGCATGAAAGAATTTGTTTGCACATAAAATTTCTTCGCGTTTCAAATGCCAAAACACATAACTACCCTAACTATTACAGAGATTCCCCTCTGGGTGTGAAACATAGAAGAAAGTGATGATAGTGAAGCCGATCACATCCCAGATCTTTGGGTGTGAAACTTTTTCTTCGAGTGTGTCCCTTTGCGCCGTAACCATGGAAAATCTTCATCATTTAACGGGATGCTTGGGTCAATATTCACTGTGAATGGAGCAATTTCATCAAACTTTTCATAATCTTCTGACTTGTCTGTCTTGTCATCCACTCCCACGATGTTTCTCTTCCCAGAAAGAACTATGTGCCGCTTTGGCTCATCGTACGATGCATTCGCTTCCTTATCTTTTCTTTTTCTTGGCTTGGTAGACATGTCCTTCACATAGAAAACCTGTGCCACATCATTGGCTAGGACGAATGGTTCGTCTGCATACGCAAGATTGTTGAGATCCACTGTTGTCATTCCGTACTGCGGGTCTTCCGTTACCCCGCCTCGTGTCATATTGACCCATTTGCACCAAAACAAAGGGACCTTTAAACCACGTCGATAGTCAAGTTCCCATATGTCCTGTATATAACGATAATATGTTTCCTTTCCCGTCTTGGTTTCTGCATCAAAGCGGACACCACTATTTTGGTTGGTGCTCTTCTTATCTTGGGCGATCATGTAAAATGTATTACCATTTATCTCGTACCCTTTGAAAGTCATTATATTCGAAGATGGTAACTGGGACAGCAAGTACAAGTCATCTTCAATAGAGGTGTCATGCATGGTACGTGTCTGCAACCAGCTAGCGAAACTCCTGGTTTGTTCACGTGTAATCCAGTCATCAGACCGCTCCGGGTGTTTGGAGCGTAGCAAATTCTTGTGTTCATCCATATACGGAGCCACCAAGGCGGAATTCTGTAGAACTGTGTAGTGTGCTTCAGTGAGAGAATGTCCGTCCATACATATTATTTGTTCCCCTCCTAACGTGCCTTTTCCATCCAGTCTGCCCTTATGCCGCGATTCAGGAACACCAATCGGCTTAAGGTCAGGAATAAAGTCAATACAAAACTCAATGACCTCCTCATTTTGATGGCCCTTGGAGATGCTTCCTTCTGGCCTAGCACGGTTATGAACATATTTCTTTAAGACTCCCATGAAGATCTCAAAGGGGAACATATTGTGTAGAAATACAGGACCCAAAACGTTAATCTCTTCGCATAGGTGAACTAGGACGTGCGTCATGATATTGAAGAAGGATGGTGGGAACACCAACTCAAAACTGACAAGACATTGCACCAAATCATTCTGTAACCTTGGTATGATTTCTGGGTCGATTACCTTCTGAGAGATTGCATTGAGAAATGCACATAGCTTCACAATGGCTAATCGAACATTTTCCGGTAGAAGCCCCTCAATGCAACCGGAAGTAGTTGCGTCATAATCACGTGGCAGTCATGAGACTAGGTTCTGGAACTTTTTCTCTGCCATGTTTATTATTCCCTTTATATTCGACGAGAAGCCAGACGGTACCTTAATACTGAGCAGGCATTCAAAGAAGATTTCCTTCTCTTATTTGGTAAGAGCGTAGCTTGCATGACCCTGATGTATGCCGTCTTCTCTGTGCATACGTTACTGGTCCTCCCGTGCCTCAGGTGTATCTTTTGTCTTCCCATACACGCCCAAGAAGCCAAGCAGGGTCACGCAAAGATTCTTCGTCACGTGCATCACGTCGATTGCGGAGCGGACCTCTAGGTCTTTCCAATATGGCAGGTCCCAAAATATAGATTTCTTCTTCCACATGGGTGCGCGTCCGTCAGCGTCCTTCGGAACAAGTTGTCCGCCAAGACCCTTTCCAAATATCACCTTCAAATCCTTGACCATATCATGTACATCAGCACCAGTACGGTGGCGAGGCTTCGTCCGGTGATCCGCCTCACCTTTGAAATGCTTGCCTTTCTTTCTTATGGGATGCCTGCTCGGAAGAAATAGACGATGTCCCAGGTACACATTCTTCTTACAACTATTCAAATATATACTGTCGGTATCATCCAAACAGTGCGTGCATCCGCGGTATCCCTTGTTTGTCTGTCCTGAAAGGTTACTGAGAGCAGGCCAATCATTGATGGTCACGAACAGCAATGCCTTTAGGTCAAATTCTTCCCCCATGTGGTCATCCCACGCACGTACACCTGTTCCATTCCACAGTTGTAAGAGTTCTTCCACTAATGGCCTTAGGTACACATCAATGTCGTTGCCGGGTTGCTTAGGGCCTTGGATGAGCACTGGCATCATAATGAACTTCCGCTTCATGCACAACCAAGGAGGAAGGTTATTGTCGTGGATTTGTCACGGCAGATGTCCTTGTGAAAGGACTTAGTCGTGGAGCCATCGCTACGGGTTAACTTGAAAGGGGTTAAAGTGGACACAAAGACGCAAGGGTTTATACTAGTTCGGCCCCTTCGATGAAGGTAAAAGCCTACGTCTAGTTGTGATGGAATTGATGTGGTTTCGATGGCTAGGGAGCAAACAAGCTTCGCCTAGGCTCGAGTTATTGTTGTCTGTCCTTAAGCCGCCGTCGGGTCGTCCCCTTATATACACGGGTGACGCCCGTCGGTCCACAGAGTCCCACACTGGTTCATACTCGGATCCCGGTTGGTCTCTCTCTATTCCTAACTTACAATGCAAGTTTACATATCAAGCCGGTTTATGGCTACAGGTTCTAAACCGACTACAGGCCTTGGACCTTCATCTGCTTAATCACCTTTAAACTACTAATGAAGCTAACCCGGCCCAGGTAGGCCGGTTCACGCCCAGTGGTAATATCCCCAACATTAGGCCCCAGATTGATTTGAACTAGTTCATGTCAATCCTTCACAAAAATCTTTGTCTTCAACATCTTCTATTAATTGGTAAACTGCCATGTCGTCATCATCTCTGGTTGCTGTAAACCGGCATGACGTCATCATGAAGTTAACATTTATGACGCCTTCTTTTATTAATAGATCTGTGATACCCAAGGCAGCAGCTCCACTTCTGAATCTTGTGGCTCCTGGATTCGCGCGCCTGACACACGTCCCCTGCCTTATAAATAGGACCGAAGGGTCATTTCCTTTTCTCCCCTTCGTCTCTTTCTCTTCGTCTTCCTCGCGTCGCCAGCCTCGGAGCTCCGCCGCCGCCGTTGACCTCTGCACCGTCTTGGGCCGCTGCATCAACCAGAACGCACCAGAGCACCGCGGTAGCCTTCCGCGTCTTCCTCGACTCTGGTAAGCCTTCTGTTCTTCTTAACATAGATCTATTCTAGGGTTTCGTGTTCTTGCCGTGTTCATCACTTGTTCATACTCGTACCCAGACTCCTGGACATATCTGTGAAACCCTGCTCTGACCAGCAGTAGCTTTTTAGCATCCGCCTGTAGTTTTACGCTCAAGTCTATAGATCTCATCCACATTCCTACCCATTGATTTACTTCTGTTCTGCTTTAACCTTTTGAATATTTTCTATTTTTCTGAGCTTGCTTCAGATCCATTGCTGTAATAAGACCTTGTGAAACCTATTTCTGCATACTTAGCCATCCGCAACCTCAATTGCTTTCAATGTTTAGATCAGGTGGTTTAACTTAATATAGAAAAAGTTAATAAACCGGTATATACCATTAGTCCCCTTGTTGAACCGCCAGAACTCTTTAGCCATATGATGCCACTTCATAAAAATTCGGTTTAAATATACTGCCTCCGGTTTAGCATTGTTCATACCAGCGCCTTCTTTTATCCAACATGTTCTTGAACCGGAATCACCTATTTCTTGTAGATCTCACCATGGCCAAACAAGTATATGAGTGCAACTGGGTTCCTTCTCGTGTCACAGAAACTTAGTTGGATAATTTAGTCTCGATCGGCGCTTTAGACAGCAAAGAGACTATCCACTGGAGGGTTCCTGGTGATGAATGTCCTCCCACACCTCAAGAGGGAGAGGTTGTGATCTTTGCGGATCACTTAGCCCGGGGCTTCAAACCGTCCGGCTCTAAATTTTACCGGGATGTGTTAGCCAATTTTCAACTCCGCCCGCAAGATACTGGCCCCAATTCTGTTACCAACTTATGTCACTTCCAAGTGCTCTGTGAGGTATACCTTCAAGAGAAACCCACAGTTGAATTGTTCAGAGACTGCTTCCACTTAAACCGCCGCACAGAATTCACTGATGGTCCCAATACCGAATTGGGCGGTATGGCAATTCAGAAAAGGAAAGAAATCACTTATCCCCATGCCAGACTACACAGTCACCCCAAGGAGTGGAATGCAACATGGTTTTACTGCAAAGATACTTCCCCTGATGATGAAAATCCTTTGCCTGGCTTTCGTCCGGAGCGGCTCAGCAATACACACCCCTTCCCACAAAGGTTAAGTGCCAAGGAGAGGAGTAAATATGCTCCGCAATTATCCAAGCTCCGAGCCTTCATGGCCAACGGTTTAACAGGAGTAGATCTCGCACGCTGTTGGATATCATGGAGCATACTGCCTTTCAGCCGGCGCTCCGGTTTAATGTGCAAGTATACTGGTAGCGTTGATGACCCACTCCGACACACCAAAATCCAGCTCTCCGATGATGAAGTCACAGAGGCTGTGAAGAAAATGCTGAACGAACCGAAGCACCTCTGCGCTCAAACCGGCCTGCTCCCTTTCTGTGCTACCAACAAACCGCCAGCTGTAAGATTTTGATTGTACTTTTTACTAAACCTGTTATTGCTATCTCTGTCTGACATCAATTGCTACTTAACCAGGGTGATAATCCGTTTTGGAGCAAGAAGCTTCCACAAGACAAACCGGAGAAAGCAGAACGGTCAACCCGGCTAAAGACCAAGGTCATCAAGAAGCCTGCTAAAAAGAGGAAAACCACTGCTTCATCTGATCCGGCTGTTGATGATGATGTGGGTAACTCGGACCTTGAGGTAGAACTCGATTCACTAGGCTTACTTTTTTACACGCCTTATTGATGATGATACTTGTCAGGACGACACTGAAGCCAGTAATGCTGATGTCGCTGAGGTAACTATTCTCTCTTCTGATTCAGATCCTTTGCCTTTGCCAAAATTTCGCCAGGCAAACCGGAAAGTTAAATTTTCTCATCCTCTTGCTTACTTGGATCCCAAATTTTTTATGAAGACTCAGCAACATGAAGCTCGCCGCGCAACCCGGCACAGCGGCCAGGTAGTTACCTCCGCCGGTTTACCAAACAGTCCAGTTCGAAAACGCCGCTCCGAGGTCTCCGACCTTTTTATTAATTTATATCCTAAAGCGGGTTTCATCCGTCAACCTCTTAATCCGTCCGACTCCGATTATCAAGTTACTTCCCATTCTTCCTCTGGTGAATCGTCGGCCACTCAGCTGCCACCACTAAAAACGGTTCTTGGGTAAGCTAGACTGAACATATGCTTCTGGTATACCACGTTATAACTTATGCTGTTCCTTGACTCTTTGTTTCTCTTTCAGGGCTAAACCTAAACCGAGCAAGAAAGCCCGCCTAGATAAAGCGGCCGAGGAAGATGTTGCCCCTGAACAGGATAAAACACTAGATCTTGAAACGTTCGTTTATGAGGATATTCCCAATGATCCTCCCTTGCAAGATGATGCTATTCCTGAGAAAAGGCCTATCAATACCTCAGTCCCTGTTGACCAGCCTGCCAGCTCCGTCCGGATTGATAGATCCCGCAGTCCTTCAAAGCCTGCCGATAAACCGACCGCGCCAACGCAAACCGGCGAGTCCAAGGATGATGATGTTGTAATTACCGGCGTAGGTCGCTTTGAACCAGGGAATCCTATCGCTTTGGCCAAGCATACTGTGAAAGAAGATTTTCTGCCATGAACAAAGGCAAATGGGATGTTGATCTGGAAACATATGCTGCTCTGAGTGCCCAAGATCTTTATTCTGGTTACTTGAACTGGCTATATACTAGTCGTGACTGTGAAGCTGGCCTGGTAAAGATGATGAGAGATAAATTTGAGGTAACTTCCTTGTGCTTCTTCTTTCTTTAATTACTGCCACTGTATTAATCCTCCTAGCCCCCAAGGGCCAGTTTGTAACCTTCTTCAAACCGGGACTTGAATATAGTCCTCAATACTTTGAAATCCATCAATGTAGCCCCCAAGGGCTGGTTCAACTTAGTATAGTTAAACCGGGACTCCAATAAAGATTCTAACATCAGTACATAACTGAGCAAATAGCCATTAGCCCCCAAGTGCCAAGTTGAATACCTGTATTGAGCTTGGGACTTTGCGATTTAGTAATAGATGAAAATTGAAGGTGCATTAGCCCCCAAGTATCAAGCGTATAACTTGTTATGTGGTTGGTACTTCAAATTCTTGTACCGTTTGTTTAAAGCCAAGCACTGTCTTTATGCAGGCTGAAGTGAGGATCAAAGAGGACCGGATTACTGATCTGCAGGAAACTTTGAAAACCCAACAAGCTGAAACCGACAAGGCAAGGGAAGAAATAACCAGCGCTTTGAGCATCACAGAACAGCTGAAGGAGGGCTTCCAGAAGGAGCGGACTGATTGGGCCACTGAGAAGGCCACTTTAATAAAAAGAGCTGAAAACGCTGAAGCTGCCCTTAAACCGGTGGTAGATGAGCTGACAGCCGTAAAGCGGCAAGTACATTCCATGACTGCTGCTATCTTTGGTAAGCTCCTTTCGGTTTCCTGGACAACTCTGGCCTGCTTATAATAGATCCGGTTTGTGATCTTTCCTGTATTGTTGCAGGTACACGCATTGGTCACTTAGGGTCAGATGTTCGGAAGAAGTTGAAGGCTGCCTACACTTTAATTGAACAGCTGTATACCGGAGCGCGGATCATCACCACTGCATCTCATAACAATCCGGCACCCACTTTAATCCAAGACACTCTTAATAGGTTGTCAATGCTTCCTGCTCGGATTGAAGAACTGAAAAAATCTGCTGCTCGAACCGGAGCCATTAATGCCTTGATCCGGGCAAAAGCATGGGTGCCGGATTTTGATCCTGTTGAGGCAGCTCAAGGCTATCCCAGCTTGAAGGAAGACGGCTCAGAGTTCAATGAAGATGATTTGAGGGCGATAAACCGTGCAGTACGCCCTCTGGCTTGTCAATTGGCTGAAGAGGCAGACTTGTCGCATTATCAAGCTCAGTACAATGATCAGAACAAACGAGTGCCTGCACCAACTCCTGAAGCGGAGAATCTGATTCCTCCAATCGTAAGCATACTTACGCTCCTGATATTGAACCGTCTTCTCTGATCCATGGAGAGGCTGTCTTTCAAACTTTAATGGGAATCGACCGGACCACTATTGATTTCCAGCCAATGGATAGAGATGAGGAAGCTGAAACGGCGCGGGCCGACCCACAGTCATCAGACCGGGGCGATGAACAGGCTTGAACCGGAAGCCAGTTTAAATAGCTGCTTTACTATGATCCACCGGAACGACAATGATCTTATTTGGGCACCGCGTTGCCTTGTAATAGGATAGTCAATACTTCTGCCTTGAATATGCCTTCGTGCATAAGTACTGATGCTTTTGCTTGAAATCCTCAATTTATATTTCCTGCAATCAGAAAATCCTGAACTTCGGTGGCGGTTATACCGCCAACCGGTTTATGACCTTTATATATATATCATCAATGTATTTAAGACGTATAATCAAATATGTGATACAAAATACCTGCCATCGCTGGGCATGAAGTTGGTTTAGCCAGGCTTGAAACGGAGTATTTATAAACCGTTACCATCAAAGGGGAGAAAACAACTCCCATGTAAACCGTGATGGGTCATTATGAGCCCCCCTGCTACTTCATGATGTTAACAGGAAAGTTAAACCGGGCATATTTCTCCGGATTACAAATGAACCGATTTCCGTCAGCTGAACCGGTAAAAAAGTGTTGTTGGTTTAAAGGAAACACAACAAAAATTGAAGAATAGTCATAAAAGAAATATGGAAGCAAAGGCAATGATAAAAACCGTTTGCAAAAACATGCTTTACTGAGCTGATCAGATGGTGTTACCACGGTCGGACAGGACCAAGCCCCCAACAGGAGTGACAATGGTTCAAGTCAGCCAGGTCCCTAAATGAAACCGTGGGATTTATGCCGATCAAAAGGCGTGGCAATGGTTCGGGTTCGACCAAGCCCCCAAGTGATTCTGTGGCCTTAGGCCGATCAAGAGGCGTGACTGGTTCAGACTTGACCATGTCCCCAAGTGATCTGGTGGCTTTCGCCTATCAAAAGGTGTCACATTGGTTCGGACACGATCAAGGCCCCAAGTGATATCACAAAGCTTTTGTGAAAAGAAAATTTCAAGGGGTAAACCGGAGGCCACTTTAAAACAGAACCACTCCATGTAACCACACATGATATGAAAGGACAGAGACCCCACTTTAGCTGAGGCTCCGGTTTTATTATATCAATGATAATATATACACTGCCATAATATGTACATAGATAGAGCCGATGGCTCAAGTGTAGTAAGGCCGAAGATGAGCTATATTCCACGGCCTGTTGGTCTCCTCCTCTGATGTGCGTGAGTCTTTATGCTCTCGAATATCAATCAGATAGTACGACCCATTGTGCAGATTCTTGCTGACCACGAAAGGTCCCTCCCAAGGTGGGGATAACTTGTGCATATCCGTCTGGTCTTGGATGAGCCGAAGCACCAAATCTCCTTCTTGAAAAGTTCTGGTTCTGACCCGGCGACTGTGATAGCGACGAAGATCTTGTTGATAAATCGCCGAGCGGGCAGCCGCTATGTCACGCTCCTCATCTAATAGGTCCAAAGCATCTTTCTGTGCTGTCTCATTGTCCGGTTCAACATAAGCCGCCACACGAGGCGAATCGTGCCGGATATCACTAGGGAGAACCGCCTCTACTCCGTAGACCATAAAAAACGGTGTGTATCTTGTAGATCGGTTGGGCGTAGTGTTGATACTCCATAGCACAGATGGTAGCTCTTCAACCCAACATCTCGGTGTTCTCTGCAATGGAACCATAAGCCAGGGTTTGATGCCTCGCAAGATCTCTTGATTAGCTCGTTCTGCCTGCCCATTTGACTGGGGGTGAGCCACTGATGATACGTCAAGTCTGATGTGCTCACGTTCACAGAATTCCTTCATAGCACCCTTGGATAAATTGGTACCATTGTCAGTAATGATACTGTGTGGAAAGCCAAACCAGAAAATCACCTTTTTAATGAACTGCATCGCTGTAGCTGCATCACACTTGCTGACAGGCTCCGCTTCAACCCACTTGGTAAACTTGTCAACTGCCACCAAAAGGTGGGTTTTCTTATCCGACCATATCCAGCCCCCATGTTGCAAACGGCCAAGTAATTGGAATCATCCTCAATTCTTGAGCCGGCACATGAGCACGCCTTGAAAATTTCTGACAGCCATCACACCGTTTAACCAAGTCCTCTGCATCAGCATGAGCTGTCAATCAATAAAACCCGTGACGAAACGCCTTAGCCACCAGAGACTTTGAACCGACATGGTGACCACAATCCCCTTCATGGATTTTGCGTAAAATTTCACAACCTTCCTCAGGAGAGACGCAGCATTGAAACGCCCCTGATACACTGCAATGATGCAATTTGCCATTGATAATTGTCATAGATTTGGATCGCCGGACTATCTGCTTGGCTAGAGTCTCATCCTCTGGCAACTCTCCCCGGTTCATGTACGCAAGATAAGGAACTGTCCAATCCGGTATAATATGCAGGGCTGCCACCAATTGAGCCTCCAGATCAGGAATAGCCAAATCCGCTTCACCCGGGAGCTTGACTGACGGGTTGTGCAACACATCGAGAAAGACATTAGGCGGGACCGGTTTACGCTGAGAGCCCAACCGGCTTAAAGCGTCCGCCGCTTCATTTTTTCGACGATCCACGTGCTCCACCTGATAACCCTTGAAGTGACCCACAACAATATCCAGCCATAAGCGGGTCCTTAGAATCCCAAGTGCTAGATACCTGTTGAGCCACGAGGTCAGAGTCACCGAAGCACTTAACCCGACTTAGATTCATCTCTTTAGCCATCCGGAGACCATGGAGCAAAGCTTCATACTCAGCTGCATTATTAGTACAAGGGAACATTAAGCGGAGAACATAACAAAACTTATCACCCCGTGGGGAAGTTAATACGTCTCCAGCCCCCGAGCCTTCCAATTGCCTGGATCCATCAAAATGGATAGTCCAATATGTGTGATCCGGCTTTTCCTCTGGTGCTTGCAACTCCGTCCAATCATTTATGAAATCAACAAGTGCTTGAGACTTCACCGCCGTCCGAGGCACGTACTTCAATCCGTGCGGCCCAAGTTCTATGGCCCACTTGGCAATCCGGCCAGTCGCCTCCCGGTTCTGTATGATATCGCCCAAGGGAGCTGAACTGACCACTGTGATGGGGTGCCCTTGGAAATACTGCTTCAAGTTCCGGCTTGCCATGAAAACTCCATATACCAGCTTCTGCCAATGCGGATACCTTTTCTTGGATTCAATAAGCACCTCGCTGATATAGTAAACCGGCCGCTGAACCGGATACTCCTTGCCTGCCTCCTTGCGTTCTACCACAATAGCCACGCTAACTGCACGAGCATTGGCCGCTACGTATAACAATAACGGCTCCTTGTCGACCGGAGCTGCAAGAACGGGCGGATTGGCTAATTGCCGCTTCAAGTCCTCCAATGCTGCATCAGCAGCTGGACTCTAGATGAATTGATCTGTCTTTCTCAACATCTGGTATAAAGGGATGGCCTTCTCTTCGAGGCGGTTGATAAACCGGCTCAGTGCGGCGATCCGACCCGCCAAACGCTGAACATCGTTGATACACTTTGGTTTAGACAGGGAGGTGATAGCCGTAATCTTCTCCGGATTAGCCTCAATTCCTCTGTTGGACACAAGAAAGCCCAGTAACTTGCCTGCCGGAACACCAAAGACACATTTGGCAGGGTTAAACATCATCTTATAAACCCGCAAGTTGTCAAAGGTTTCCTTCAAATCATCAACCAGCGTCTCCTTCTGCCTTGACTTGACTACAATATCATCCACATAGACGTGCACATTGCGGCCGATCTGTTTATGCAGACAATTCTGTACACACCGTTGATAAGTGGCTTGGGCGCTCTTGAGCCCAAAAGGCATAGATACATAGCAGAAGGCTCCAAAGGGAGTAATAAACACCGTCTTCTCCTGGTCCTTAACCGCCATTTTGATCTGATGATACCCAGAATACGCATCCAAAAAACTCAAACGCTCACAACCCGCCGTGGCGTCAATAATCTGGTCAATGCGAGGGAGGGAAAAAGGATCAGCTGGACAAGCCTTGTTAAGATCCGTATAATCCACACACATACGCCAAGTGCCATTTTTCTTAAGTACCAGCACCGGATTAGCGAGCCATTCTGGATGGAACACTTCAATGATAAAACCAGCTGCTAAGAGCCTGGCCACTTCTTCTCCAATAGCTTTGGGCCTTTCTTCGTTAAACCGGCAGAGAAACTATTTTACCGGTTTATACTTGGGATCAACATTAAGAGTGTGCTCAGCGAGTTCCCTTGGTACACCTGGCATGTCAGAAGGCTTCCATGCAAAAAATGTCCCGATTCTCACGAATGAACTAGATGAGCGCGCTTTCCTATTTAGGGTCCAAGTTGGCACTGACAGTGAACTGGTTGGACGAATCGCCGGGCACGAAGTCAACAAGCTTGGTCTCAGCCGCCGATTTGAACTTCAGATCTGAATCATGCTCCGTAGTCGGCCTCTTCAAAGGGGTCATGTCCGCCGGATCAACATTGTCCCTATAATATTTCAACTCCTCCGTGGCACAAACCGACTCTGCATAGGCCGCATCACCTTCCTCACATTCCAAAGCAATCTTGCGGCTCCCATGAACCGTTATTGTCCCTTTGTAACTCGGCATCTTAAGCTGCAAATAGATATAACAAGGCCGTGCCATGAATTTGGCATAAGCCAGCCGCCCAAACAAGGCGTGATACGGGCTCCGAATTTTCACTACCTCAAAGGTTAGTGTTTCAGATCGGGAATCATGCTCGTCCCCAAAAGCCACCTCCAAGGCTATCTTACCAACAGGATACGCTGATTTGCCAGGCACCACACCATGGAACATCGTATTAGACGGTCTGAGATCCTTGTCTGTTAGCCCCATGCGGCGGAATGTCTCATAGTACAGGATGTTAATACTGCTCCCTCCATCCATGAGTACCTTGGTGAATTTATAACCTCCCACCTAAGGGTCTACCACTAATGCCAACTGGCCCGGATTGTCAACCCGGGGGGGGGGGTGATCCTCCCTGCTCCACACGATTGGCTGCTCCGACCAGCGTAAATAACGCGATACGGTTGGTTCAACAGAGTTCACTGCTCGCTTGTGAAGTTTCCGGTCGCGCTTATCCAAGCTAGTTGTGAAAACGTGATACTGCCCATTGTTCAACTGTTTTGGCTGGCTCTGATAAGCCGACCGCTGCTGCTGTTGCTGTTGGTTGTAACCCCCTTGACCGCTCTGATTATCCTGGTTATTATTACCGCCCTGATTGAAACCTAAACCGGAAGCTCCATCGTGACCCGACCCATGGAAACCGAATCCTGAGCCACCACCTGACCCACGGTCATACCGGAAGGCATTAGAGTTTTTAAATTCCTGCATAATGTAACAATCCTTCCAAAGGTGGTTAGCCGGCGCCTCCTTCGTCCTGTGTTTTGGGCAAGGCTGATTCAGCAAATAGTTTAAGCGATCCGGGTTAGGATTTGGAGCCCCATTACGATTCGCCGCTTTACCTCTGCGCCGCTGACCCTTGTCCTGCGCATTAGTGTTAGCCACAAAGTCCATGCTGCCATCCGCTTTACGCCTGCCTTCGTTTCCATGGCCCGCCGGTTTGTATTGATGCCCCTTAGAGTTGCTATTCTTTTTTCCCTTCCCTGCTTCGTGATCGTCAGTCTCGGGATCCTTGGTACTATCAGAATCAACATACTTCACTAAAGCGGCCATGAGAGTTCCCATGTCATTACAGAACCGCTTCATACGCCCCAACTTCAACTTTAGAGGCTTAAACCGGCAGTTGCCCTCCAGGGTTAAGATCGAAGAGTCAGCATTGATCCTGTCAGACGA
Organism: Triticum dicoccoides; assembly: GCF_002162155.2. Taxonomy (NCBI): domain Eukaryota; kingdom Viridiplantae; phylum Streptophyta; class Magnoliopsida; order Poales; family Poaceae; genus Triticum; species Triticum dicoccoides. Next base: position 1,114,268 of record NC_041385.1, on the reverse strand, counting down.
GTGCAAGACTTCAGAAACGCGGCGTACCCAATGGGTTGTTGACTCTCCGTCCTCCTGAACACAAGCCGCCAAGTCTACTATGGACTTAGGCTGCTTACACGTATCTTTGAAATTCTAGATAAACCGGGTCCGCAACTGGGCCCATGAACTGATAGAATTAGGCGGCAGGCTCTTCAACCAAGTACGGGCTGTGCCTTCAAGCATCATGGTGAAGTACTTTGCACACGCGGTCTCATCCACATCCAGCATCTCCATTGCCATCTCATAACTCTCTACCCACGCTTCTAGAGATAAATCAGCGGTGTAATTTGGCACCTTGCGTGGGCCCTTGAAGTCCTTGGGCAGGCGTACATTGCGTAAAGCGGGGACTAAACATGGCACTCCCAAGCTAGATGCGACCCCTGGCCCGGCAGAGGTGGTAGGACGAACCGGTGTAAGCTGATCCGCCTCGTTCTGTGCTGCTAACTCGGCCTCCCTTCGTGCCCGGGCCCGGTCCACTACATCCTGAGCATCGTGAACACCACCGGCCGGGTTATTGCCACGGGCCGCTTCATGGCCCCACGCATTGCTTGATATGGCTGGTTCATCCAGGCACCTACTATAGCTCCGGCTTGGACGAGGTGTGGAATGAATCCGATCGCGGCTGTATGAATATGCCTCCTGTTGAATCAAAGCGGTCCGGAGAAGTTCCTTAACCCGGCGCGTCTCTATTGCTTGTGGAGAGTCTCCTTCGACCGGGATAGCTTCTAATCACGCAGCAGCTGCGACAAGATTGTCCATAGGATTAGAATAATGACCCGGAGGTGTCTGGACCGGCGGAGGAATCACAATGTTCTGCCGAGGAGGTTCCATCAGGAGGGGTTGGACCGTCGCTCCTGGCCCTGGTGCCTCGACCCGGTTTACCTCCAGGTGCCCCGGCGGATTACTGGTTCCAGCTCCCGGAGTGTGAAAGAGATTTTGAGGGTCGAACCCTAACGGCAGGCGTGATCTATGCTTCCGCTTCAAGACCTCCTGTGATGCGTTCTGGTCGAGCATGAGCTTATAGGCCTGGGCGTCCAAAGCGGCCCGCTCTGCAGCCATCCTGTCCTTCTCTGCTGCCAGGTCGGCTTTGGCCTGTACGATCTGCTCTCTCACCTTTGCAATCTCTGCATCATGGGCCTCCTGATCCGCCGGATTGTCCTCTGCCATAAGTACCGCTAGTGCGTCAAACAGGTCAGACAGAACATGAACCGGTGGGGGCACAAGGCCTCCTGCCCTTGCTGCCGCTGCCGCTGCTGATCCAGAGAGCATTGCTGCTGCGGTCGAAGAGTGATTCGCCGCCTGCGTGCCGGCCATGAATATTCCAACCCGGTTGATCTGATCTGGGGGGTCCGGAACACTATTGCCATCGGAACAGCCCCTAATCTGGTCGTCTTGCAACTGGTACAATGATTCGGTCTCTCCGGTTGAGGACTCGTCGCCGGAATAAACGACGGTCTCGCTACCGTATTCTGACTCGTCCTCATGCTCTCCTCCGTGGATGACTCCCACGAAGGCACGCCTCATGGCCGGTTTAACCTGGGTAGATCTCGCACGCTGAGCCGTCTCGACGAGGTCGGTGCGGATGTTCGGCTCAGGCCCAGGCTCACCAATCTTGCCGATAAAAACATGTATGCCACCAAAGGGGACCCGGTACCCGTACTCGATCGAGCCGGCTTCGGGACCCCATCCTGCATCGTCGATGTAGAGCTTGCCGCGACGACTCTTGGTCATCCGGCCCACAACATAGCCTTCGAGTCCTTTGAGCTTGCCCTCCGAGATCATCAAACCGTCGTGCGATAGCCCCACGGTGGGCGCCAACTATCGTGGATTTGTCACAGCAGATGTCCTTGTGAAAGGACTTAGTCATGGAGCCATCGCTACGGGTTAACTTGAAGGGGTTAAAGCGGACACAAAGACGCAAGGGTTTATACTAGTTCGGCCCCTTCGATGAAGGTAAAAGCCTACGTCTAGTTGTGATGGAATTGATGTGGTTTCGATGGCTAGGGAGCAAACAAGCTTCGCCTAGGCTCGAGTTATTGTTGTCTGTCCTTGAACCGCCGCTGGGTCATCCCCTTATATACACGGGTGACGCCCGTCGGTCCACAGAGTCCCACACCGGTTCATACTCGGATCCCGGTTGGTCTCTCTCTATTCCTAACTTACAATGCAAGTTTACATATCAAGCCGGTTTATGGCTACAGGTTCTAAACCGACTACAGGCCTTGGACCTTCATCTGCTTAATCACCTTTAAACTACTAATGAAGCTAACCCGGCACAGGTAGGCCGGTTCACGCCCAGTGGTAATATCCCCAACAGTTATACAAACATAGAGTCACAGGCCAAGTGCTATGGTTGCTGCTCTGCTCCCCAAAAGGATTAATGCCATCTGCGCTTAGACCAAACCATACCCTCCTTGCATCATCTGCAAACTCCTTCCCATACTTTCTTTCGATTTTTCTCCACTGCGATCCGTCAGCGGGTACTCTCAACTTTCCGTCTTTCTTACGGTCTTCTCTGTGCCATCGCATCGCCTTGGCATGCTCTTTGTTTTGGAACAAACGTTTCAACCGTGGTATTATAGGAGAATACCACATCACCTTGGCAGGAATCTTCTTCCTGGGGCGCTCGCCCTCGACATCACCATGCTCATCGCGGATGATCTTATAGCGCAATGCACCACATACCGGGGAAGCGTTCAAATCCTCGTACTCACCGTGGTAGAGGATGCAATCATTAGGGCATGCATGTATCTTCTGCACCTCTAACCCTAGAGGGCAGACAGCCTTCTTTGCTTCGTACGTACTCTCGGGCAATTCGTTGTCCTTTGGAAGCATATCCTTTATCATTACCAGCAACTTTCCAAATCCCTTGTCAGATACACCATTCTCTGCCTTCCATTGCAGCAATTCCAGTGTGGTGCCCTGCTTTTTCTTGTCACCTATGCAATTCGGGTACAACAATTTTTTGTGATCCTCTAACATGCGCTGCAACTTCTTCTTCTCCAAATCACTTGCGCAGTTTCTCTTTGCATCGGAAATGGCCCGACCTAGATCATCAACGGGCTCATCTGATGCCTCTTCTTCAGCTTCTTCCCGCATTGCCGGCTCAGCTTCTTCCCGCATTACCGGCTCAGCTTCTTCCCCCATTGTTGTATCATTGTATTCAGGGAACCCATGGCCAGGATAGCTGTCGTCATCCTCTTCTTCTTCATTTTCTTCCATCATAACCCCTCTTTCTCCGTGCTTGGTCCAAACATTATAGTGGGGCATGAAACCGGACTCAAACAGGTGGACGTGAATGGTTCTTGACGTAGAGTAATTGCAACCATTCTTACAGCCAGCACATGGACAAGGCATAAAACCATCTGCCCGCTTGTTTGCCTCAGCCGCAAGCAGAAAAGTATGCACGCCCTCAACGAACTGGGGAGAGAATCGGTCATCGTACATCCATTGCCAGCTCATCTTCATTACACAACACCGAATAGACCAAATTAATACAAGTTCATACATAAAGTTCATACAACACTTAAATGCAACAAACAAATAACTCTCTAGCTAAAGCATTTAAATGCAACAACAAATGCGATCAAGATCGCAACTAAGGTAACAATTGATCCAACAGCATAATGATACCAAGCCTCACTATCGATGGCATATTTTCTAATCTTTCTAATCTTCAAGCGCATTTTCTCCATCTTGATCTTGTGATCATCGACGACATCGGCAACATGCAACTCCAATTCCATCTTCTCCCCTCAATTCTTTTCAATTTTTCTTTCAAGTACTCGTTTTCTCTTTCAACTAAATTTAACCTCTCAACAATAAGTTCGGTTGGAATTTCCGGTTCACATACCTCCTAGATAAAAATAGCTATGTCAACTTGATGGGCATAATTTGTCATAAACACGAAATGCAACAAATAGTTTTAAAAGAGAATATACCACATCCGAATCATAACAAGGACGAGGGCCGACGGGGACGGATATCAAAACCATGGCACTATGTATAACAAACAACGTACGGGTAAGATAATTATTATACGAGTAACTATATATCCAAATCACACAAACATCAAATTTTTATATAAAATTTCATGAACAAGAGGCTCACCACAAGGTGGTGCCGGCGACGGGACGGTGCGGACGATCGACGGTGGTTACGACGGAGATTTAGAAGGCACTAAGTAAACCACACCTACATATGCAAACTAAGTGTTATTTTGACCTCAAATTGCATATAAATCAAATACTACCACATATAATTCCTCCCAAATTACTAAAACCCACAATTAATCACTATATAAACCAATGCAAGAGCTAATCTAGCAATGAGAGATGAAAGGACAAAGTTGCTAACCTTGGTGATCATTTGAATGGATGAGGGCCTGCAAATCTTGACAAATTTGGGGCAAATTTTGTGATGAACTCGAGAGGAAGAAGGGAAGAACAGAGGAGAGGGAGAGGGGAAAGGGGGAAGAGCAGAGTGCGGGTGGACGAAGGGTTTATATAGGATGACCTTTAGTACCAGTTCGTGCCACGAACCGGTACTAAAGGTGCTGGAAGGGCCCCACTCTGACAACATCCTGCCACCACTTTCTTTAGTACCGGTTCGTGGCATGAACCGGTGCTAAAGGTTCGCCACGAACCAGTAATAAAGAGCTCCTCCCGCCTAGCCGTTGGAACCGGCACTAATGGACACATTAGTGCCGGTTCTGTTACAAACCGGGACTAATGTGTCTCACATTTGACCCTTTTTCTACTAGTGGTCCTTATGAAGAGTAAATAGCAATTGGCATATCACGTTGTGGTTTTGGCGTAGGTGAGAAACGTTCTTGCTAGAAACCTGTAACAACCACGTAAAAACTTGCAACTACAATTAGAGAACGTCTAACTTGTTTTTGCAGCATATGCCACGTGATGTGATATGGCCAAAGAGGATATGATGAATGAAATATATGTGATGTATGAGATTGATCATGTTCTTGTAATAGGAATCATGACTTGCATGTCGATGAGTATGACAACTGGCAGGAGCCATAGGAGTTGTCTTAATTTATTGTACGACCTGCGTGTCACTGAATAACGCCATGTAATTACTTTACTTCATTGCTAAACCGTTAGCCATAGTAGTAGAAGTAATAAGTTGGTGAGACAACTTCATGGAGACACGATGATGGAGATCATGATGATGGAGATCATGGTGTCATGCCGGTGACGATGATGATCATGGAGCCCCGAAGATGGAGATCAAAAGGAGCAAAATGATATTGGCCATATCATGTCACTATTTGATTGCATGTGATGTTTATCATGTTTATGCATCTTATTTGCTTAGAACAACGTTAGTAAATAAGATGACCCCTCATTAAATTTCAAGAAAGTGTTCCCCCTAACTGTGCACCGTTGCGAAAGTTCGTTGTTTTGAAGCACCACGTGATGATCGGGTGTGATAGATTCTAACGTTCACATACAACGGGTGTAAGCCAGATTTACACACGCGAAACACTTAGGTTGACTTGACGAGCCTAGCATGTACATACATGGCCTCGGAACACAAGAGACCGAAAGGTCGAACATGAGTCGTATAGTAGATGCGATCAACATGAAGATGTTCACCGATGATGACTAGTCTGTCTCACGTGATGATCGGACACGACCTAGTTGACTTGGATCATGTATCACTTAGATGACTAGAGGGATGTCTATCTGAGTGCGAGTTCATAAGATGAACTTAATTATCCTAAACATAGTCAAAAGGTTTTTGCAAATTATGTCATAGCTCGCACTTATAGTTCTACTATTTTAGATATGGTCCTAGAGAAAATTTAGTTGAAAGTTAATAGTAGCAATTATGCGGATTGGGTCCATAAACTGAGGATTGTCCTCATTGCTGCGTAGAAGGCTTATGTCCTTAATGCACCGCTCGGTGTGCTGAACCTCGAGCGTCGTCTGTGGATGTTGCGAACATCTGACATACACGTTTTGATAACTACGTGATAGTTCAGTGATGTTAAACGGTTTAGAACTGAGGCACCAAAGACGATTTTGAAACGTCGTGGAACATATGAGATGTTTCGAGGGCTGAAATTGGGATTTCAGGCTCGTGCCCACGTCAAGAGGCATAAGACCTCCGACGAGTTTCTTAGCCTGCAAACTAAGGGAGAAAAGCTCAATCGTTGAGCTTGTGCTTAGATTGTCTGAGTACAAGAATCACTTGAATGGAGTGGGAGTTAATCTTCCAGATGAGATAGTGATGTTCCTCCAAAGTCATTGCCACCAAGCTGCTAGAGCTTCATGATGAACTATAACATATCAGGGATAGATATGATGATCCTTGAAATATTCGCGATGTTTGACGCCGCGAAATTAGAAATCAAGAAGGAGCATCAGTTGTTGATGGTTAGTGAAACCACTAGTTTCAAGAAGGGCAAGGGCAAGAAGGGATACTTCATGAAATGGCAAATCAGTTGCTGCTCTAGTGAAGAAACCCAAGGTTGAAACCAAGCCCGAGACTAAGTGCTTCTATAATGAGGGGAACAGTCACTGAAGCAGGACTACCCTAGATACTTGGTAGATGAGAAGGCTGGCAAGGTCGATAGAAGTATATTGGATATACATTATATTAATGTGTACTTTACTAGTACTCCTAGTAGCACCAGGGTATTAGATACCGGTTCGGTTGCTAAGTGTTGGTAACTCGAAATAAAAGCTGCGGAATAAACGAAGACTAGCTAAAGGTGAGATGACGATATGTGTTGGAAGTGTTTCCAAGCTTGATGTGATCAAGCATTGCATACTCCCTCTACCATCAAGATTGGTGTTAAACCTAAATAATTGTTATTTGGTGTTTGCGTTGAGCATAGACATGATTGGATTATGTCTATCGCAATACAGTTATTCATTTAAGGAGAATAATGGTTATTCTGTTTATTTTAATAATACCTTCAATGGTCTTGCACCTAAAATGAATGGTTCATTGAATCTCGATCGTAGTGATACACATGTTCATGCTAAAAGATATAAGATAGTAATGATAGTACCACCTGATTGTGGCACTGCCATTTGAGTCATATTGGTATAAAACGCATGAAGAAGCTCCATGTTGATGGATCTTTGGACTCAATCGTTTTTGAAAAGTTTGAGACATGCGAACCATGTCTATTGGTATGTACGCATGAAGAAACTCCATACAGATGGATTGTTTGGACTCACTTGATTTTGAATCACTTGAGACATGCAAATCATACCACATGGGCAAGATGACTGAAAGCCTCGTTTTTCAGTAAGATGGAACAAGAAAGCAACTTGTTGGAATTAATACATTTTGATGTGTGCTGTCCAATGAGTGCTGAGGCACGCAGTGGATATCGTTATGTTCTTACTTCACAGATGATTTGAGTAGATGCTAAGTATATTTACTTGATGAAACACGAGTCTGAATTATTGAAAGGTTCAAGTAATTTCAGAGTGAAGGTGAAGATCGTCGTGACAAGAAGATAAAATGTCTATGATATGATCATAGAGATGAATATCTGAGTTGCGAGTTTGGTACACAATTAAGACATTGTGGAAATTGTTTCACAACTAATACCGCCTGGAACACCATAGTGTGATGGTGTGTCCGAACATCATAGATGCACCCTATTGGATGTGGGGCATACCATGATATCTCTTATCGAATTACCACTATCGTTTATGGGTTAGGCATTAGAGACAACCACATTCACTTTAAATAGGGCACCATGTAATTCCGTTGAGATGACACCGTGTGAACTATGGTTTAGAGAAACCTAAGCTGTCATTTCTTAAAAGTTTGGGGCTGCAATGCTTATGTGGAAAAGTTTCAGGCTGATAAGCTCGAACCCAAAGCGGATAAATGCATCTTCATAGGACACCCAAAAACAGTTGGGTATACCTCCTGTCTCAGGTCCGGAAGCAAAAGGGATTGTTTCTAGAATCAGGTCCTTTCTCGAGGAAAAGTTTCTCTCGAAAGAATTGAGTGGGAGGATGGCGGAGACTTGATGAGGTTATTGAACCGTCACTTCAACTAGTGTGTAGCAGGGCACAGGAAGTTGTTCCTGTGGCGCCTACACCAATTGAAGTAGAAGCTTATGATAGTGATCATGAAGCTTCGGATCAAGTCACTACCGAACCTCGTAGGTCGACAAGGATGCGTACTACTTCAGAGTGGCACGTAATCCTGTCTCAAAGGTCATGTTGCTAGACAACAATGAACCTACGAGCTGTGGAGAAGCGATGGTGGGCCCGGATTCCGACAAATGGCTCGAGGCCATGAAATCCAAGAGAGGATTCATGTATAAAAACAAAGTATAGACTTTGGAAGAACTACTTAATGTTCGTAAGGCTGTTGGGTACAGATGGATTTTAAAAGGAAGACGAACAATGATGGTAAGTGTCACCATTAAGAAGGCTCGACTTGTCGCTAAGATATTTTTTGACAAGTTCAAGGAGTTGACTACGATGAGGCTTTCTCACTTGTAGCGATGCTAAGAGTTTGTTGGAATTATATTAGCAATTACTGCATTATTTATGAAATCTTGCAGATAGGATGTCAAAACATTGTTTCCTCGACAATTTTCTTGAGGAAAGGTTGTATGTGATACAACCAGAAGGTTTTGTCAATCCTGAAAGATGCTAACAAGTATGCAAAGCTCCAGTAATCCTTCTAAGGACTGGAGTAAGCATCTCGGAGATGGAATATACGCTTTGATGAGATGATCAAAGATTTTGGGTTTATACAAAGTTTATGAGAAACTTGTATTTCCAAAGAAGTGAGTGGGAGCACTATAGAATTTCTGATGAATATATGTTGTTGACATATTGTTGATTGGAAATGATGTAGAATTTCTGGAAAGCATATAGGGTTGTTTGAAAGGTGTTTTTCAATAAAAAACCTGGATTAAGCTACTTGAACATTGAGCATCAAGATCTATAAGGATAGATCAAAAACGCTTAATAGTACTTTCAAATGAATACATACCGTGACAAGATTTTGAAGGAGTTCAAAATAGATCGGCAAAGAAGGAGTTCTTGGCTATGTCATAAGGTGTGAGTATTGAGTAAGACTCAAGACCTGACCACGGCAGAAGAGAGAAAAAGGATGAAGGTCGTCCCCTATGCTTTAGATGTAGGCTCTACAGTATGCTATGTTGTGTATCGCACCTGAAGTGTGCCTTGCCATGAGTCAGTCAAGGTGTACAAGAGTGATCTAGGAATGGATCACATGACAATGTTCAAAGTTATCCTTAGTAACTAGTGGACTAAGGAATTTTCTCGATTATGGAGGTGGTAAAAGAGTTCGTCGTAAATGGTTACGTCAATGCAAACTTTGACACTAATCCGGATAATTCTGAGTAGTAAACCGAATTCGTATAGTAGAAAAGTTATTTAGAATAGCTCCAAATAGAGCATGGTAGCTGCATCTAAAAGATGACATAGAGATTTGTAAAGCACACACGGATCTGAAAGGTTCAGACCCGTTGACTAATACCCTCTCTCACAAGCGAGATATGATCAAACACCATGGGTGTTGGATTCATTACAATCACATAGTGATGTGAACTAGATTATTGACTCTAGTGCAAGTGGGAGACTATTGGATATATGCCCTAGAGGCAATAATAAAATGGCTATTATTATATTTCCTTGTTCATGATAATTGTCTATTGTTCATGCTATAACTGTATTAACTCGAAACCGTAATACATGTGTGAATACATAGACCACAACATGTCCCTAATGAGCCTCTAGTTGACTAACTCATTGATCAATAGATGGTTATGGTTTCCTGACCATGGACATTGGATGCCATTGATAACGGGATCACATCATTGGGAGAATGATGTGATGGACAAGACCCAATCCTAAGCATAGAACAAGATCGTGTAGTTCATTTGCTAAAAGCTTTTCTAATGTCAAGTATCATTTCCTTAGACCATGAGATTGTGCAACTCTAGGATACCGTAGGAATGCTTTGGGTGTGCCAAACGTCACAACGTAACTGGGTGGCTATAAAGGTGCACTACGGGTATCTCCGAAAGTGTCTGTTGGGTTGGCACGAATCGAGACTGGGATTTGTCACTCCGTGTGACGGAGAGGTATCTCTGGGCCCACTCGGTAATGCATCATCATAATGAGCTCAATGTGACTAAGTAGTTAGTCACGGGATCATGCATTACGGAACGAGTAAAGTGACTTGCCGGTAACGAGATTGAACTCGGTATTGGGATACCGACGATCGAATCTCGGGCAAGTAACATACCGATTGACAAAGGGAATTATATACAGGATTGATTGAATCCCCGACATCGTGGTTCATCTGATGAGATCATCGTGGAACATGTGGGAGCCAATATGGGTATCCAGATCCCGCTATTGGTTATTGGCCGGAGAGGTGTCTCGGTCATGTCTGCATGGTTCCCGAACCCATAGGGTCTACACACTTAAGGTTCGGTGACGCTAGAGTTGTTATGGGAAATAGTATGTGGTTACCGAAGGTTGTTCGGAGTCCCGGATGAGATCCTGTACATGACGAGGAGCTCTGGAATGGTCCGGAGGTGAAGATCGGTATATTGGACGAAGGGTATTGGAGTCCGTAATTGTTCCGGGGGTACCAGGTGATGACCAGCGTGTCCGAAAGGGGTTTCGGAGGCCCCGACAAGCGTTGGGGGGCCTTATGGGCCAAGGGGAGGGGGCACATCAGCCCACTAAGGGGCTGAGCGCCCCTCCCACCCCATCTCACGTAACCTGGAGAGGTGGGGGCGCCACCCCTAGGGCAGCCACCCCTCCCGGCTTGGGGGGCAAGTTTCCTAGGGGGTGGGGGCGTCCAAACCAATCTTGGGTTTCCCCTATGGCCGCCGCCCCTCCCCTAGGGAACCCTAGGGCGCCTCCCCCTCCTCCCTTCCCCCTATATATAGTGAGGGAGAGAGAGGGCAGCCGCACCCCTTCCCCTGGCGCAGCCCTCTCCCTCCTCCAACACTTCCTCCTCCGTAGTGCTTGGCGAAGCCCTGCCGGAGAACCACGAGCTCCATCACCACCATGCCGTCGTGTTGTCGGAGTTCTCCCTCAACTTCTCCTCTCCCCTTGCTGGATCAAGAAGGAGGAGACGTCCCCGGGCTGTACGTGTGTTGAACGCGGAGGCGCCGTCCGTTCGGCGCTAGATCGGATCTTCCGCGATTTGAATCGCCGCGAGTATGACTCCATCAACCGTATTCTTGAAACGCTTCCGCTTAGCGATCTTCAAGGGTATGAAGATGCACTCCCTCTCTCTCGCTCGTTGCTAGAATCTCCATAGATTGATCTTGGTGATGCGTAGAAAGTTTTGAATTTCTGCTACGTTCCCCAACAGTGGTATTAGAGCCAGGTTTATGAGTAGTTTTTATGCACGAGTAGAACACAAGTTGTTGTGGGCGTTGATTTTGTTTAATATGCTTACCGTTACTAGTGCTATCTTGTTTTGACGGTATTGTGGGATGAAGCGGCCCGGACCGACCTTACACGTACACTTACGTGAGACAGGTTCCACCGACTAACATGCACTTGTTGCATAAGGTGGCTAGCGGGTGCTAGTCTCTCCCACTTTAGTCGGATCGGATTCGATGAAAAGGGTCCTTATGAAGGGTAAATAGCAATTGGCATATCACGTTGTGGTTTTGGTGTAGGTGAGAAACATTCTTGCTAGAAACCTGTAACAACCACGAAAAAACTTGCAACTACAAGATTATTCAGATCCACTGTTCTCATTCCGTACTGTGGGTCTACCTGTACCCCGCCTCCTGACAGATTGACCCAGTTGCATTTAAACAAAGGGACCTTAAAATCTACTCCGTAGTCAAGTTCCCATATGTCCACTTTGTAACCATAATATGTGTCCTTTCCCCTCTCGGTGGCTACATCAAAGGGACACCGCTCTTTTGGTTGGTGCTCTTTTGATCTTGGGTGATCGTGTAAAATGTATTCCCATTTATCTCGTATCCTTTCCAAATCATTACAGTCGAAGATGGTCCCCTGGACAACGAGTACAACTCCTCACAAACAGTGTTTTCACCTCTGAGACGTGTTTCCAACCAACTACTGAAAGTCCTGATGTGTTCACATGTAATCCAGTCGTTGCACTGCTCTGATTGTTTGGAGCGCAGACTGTTCTTGTGTTCATTGACATAAGGGGTCACCAAGGTAGAGTTCTATAGAACTGTGTAGTGTGCTTGAGACAAAGAATATCTATCCCTGCATATTATTGTCTCCCCTCCAAGCGTGCCTTTTCCAGTCAGTCTCCCCTCATACCGCAATTTAGGGAGACCTATCTTCTTAAGGCCAGGAATGAAGTCAACACAAAACCCAATGACATCCTCTGTTTGATGGCCCATGGAGATGCTTCCTTGATGGCCCAATACTCTCTCTCGATTTTTCTCCACTACGACCCGTCAGCAGGTGCTCTCAACTTCCCGTCTTTCTTACGGTCCTCACTGTGCCATCGCATCAACTTGGCATGCTCTTTGTTTCTGAACAGTCGTTTCAACAGTGGTATTATAGGAGCATACCACATCACCTTCGCAGGAACTCTCTTCCTGCGGGGCTCGCCGTCAACATCACCAGGGTCATCTCGTCTGATCTTATACCGCAATGCACCGCATATCGGGCATGCGTTCAAATCCTCGTAGGCACCGCGGTAGAGGATGCAGTCATTAGGGCATGCACGTATCTTCTACACCTCCAATCCTAGAGGGCATACGACCTTCTTTGCTGCGTACGTACTGTCAGGCAATTCATTATCCTTTGGAAGCTTCTTCTTTAATATTTTCAGTAGTTTCTCAAATCCTTTGTCAGGCACAGCGTTCTCTGTCTTCCACTGCAGCAATTCCAGTACGGTACACAGCTTTCTGTTGCCATCTTCGCAATTGGGGTACAACCCTTTTTTGTGATCCTCTATAATGCCATCAAACTTCAGCTTCTCCTTTTGACTTTCGCATTGCGTCCTTGCATTGACAATGACCCGGCGGAGATCATCATCGGGCACATCGTCTGGTTCCTCTTGATCTTCAGCAGCTTCCCCCATTGCAGCATCATCAGGCACATCGTCTGGTTCCTCTTGATCTTCAGTAGCTCCCCCCGTAGCAGCATCACCGTATTCAGGGGGCACATAGTTGTCATCGTCCTCTTCTTCTTCACCGTCCATCATAACCCCTATTTCTCCGTGCCCCGTCCAAACATTATAGTGTGGCATGAAACCCTTGTAAAGCAGGTGGGTGTGAAGGATTTTCCGATCAGAGTAAGACTTCGTATTCCCACATTTAGTGCATGCACAACACATAAAACCACTCTGCTTGTTTGCCTCAGGCACTTCGAGAAAATTATGCACGCCCTTAATGTACTCGGAGGTGTGTCTGTCACCATACATCCATTGCCGGTTCATCCGCGTGCATTATATATAATTATGTGTGTCAAAAGTAAGAAAATCAGACAAATATCTACCTAAACTAAGAAAACCAGACAAGTATCAGAAAGAAGATATGAACAAGAGGCTCACCACAGTGGTGCCGGCGACAAGATCGGCGTGGGCGATCAACGGCGGTGAAAACGGGGACGGGGCGTGATGGACCGCTAAATCTAGACAAATCTAAAAAAAATGGAGCTCCGAGGTCTAGCTTCGAGAGGAGAAAGCTTAACTAGTGTGGCTTGGGCATTTCATCGAACACCTCATGTGCATAGGAGGTGAACTAGAGAACCCAAATGCCCTCTCCTCGCCGGATTGAAAAAACAGAGCACTGGAGTGCTCTGCCACGGCGGTGGGTATATATAGGCAAGTTATTTGTCCCTGTTCATGGCATGAACCGGGACTAAAGCACCCCCTTCTGTCCCAGTTCAAGCCACGAACCAGGACCAATTGTTGTGGGCCAGGAGCGAGGACCATTGGTCCAGGTTCGTGGCATGAACTGGGACAAATGGTTCCACACGAATCGGGACCAATGCCCACGAGGCCCCGGCCACCCTCCTGGGCTCACGAACCGGGCCTAATACCCCCCATGGGTCCCAGTTCTTGAAGAACCAGGACTAATGGGCTGGCCAGGCCCAAAAAGTAGCCCTTCTTTCTACTAGTGCCAAGGTGCGTTTACGTGTCGGTCATCAACACTCACAATTTTGGCCGATTCTGGTCCATTTCATGCACTATTACTCCGTGTTTTGCAGTCCCAGAGCGATTTCCACGAGTGATGATCGCCGGGGTGCATTTACGTGTCCATCGTCAACACTCACAGTTTTGGCCAATTCTACCCTGTTTCGTGGACTATAACTCACCGTTTTCGGGTCCCATGGCGATTTCCATGGTTGTGGCACCCCGAGATGTGCTTACCTGTTGGTCGTCAAGACTCGTAGTTTGGGCCGATTCTAGCCCGTTTCTTGGACTACTACTCAGTTTTGGGGTCCTGAAGTGATTTCACAATTGACGAACCCCGGGGTGCGTTTACTTGTCGGTCATCAACACTCCAAATTTTGGCTGACTCTTGTCCGTTTCATGCACTATTACTCAGCGTTTTGGGGATCGAGAGCGATTTCCACGATTGACGATCCCCGGGGTGCATTTACGTGTCCATCATCAACACTCATAGTTTAGGCCAATTCTGACCCGTTTCATGGACTATTACTCACCGTTTTGGGGTCCCGAAGAGATTTCAATAGTTGATGAACCCGAAGGAGCGCTTACATGTCGGTCATCAACACTCGTAGTTTTGGCCGATTCTGGCCCGTTTCATGGACTATTACTCAGTGCTTTGGCATCCCTGAGTGATTTCCATGATTAACGAACGCCGGGGTGCGTTTACATGTCGTTCATCAACAATCGCGGTTTTGGTCGATTCTGACCCATTTCGTGGACTATTACTCACCATTTTGGGGTCCCAAAGCGATTTCCATGGTTGTCGAAGCCCAAGGTGCGCTTATGTGTTGGTCGTCAAGACTCGCAGTTTGGGCCGATCCTGTCCCGTTTCTTTGACTATTACACAGTTTTGGGGTCCCATAGTGATATCCACGACTAACGGTCCTCGGGGTGCCTGTATGTGTCGATCATCAACACTCACAATTTTGGCCTATTTTGGTCCGTTTCATGGACTATTAATCATAGTTTTTGGGTCCCAAAGCGATTTCCATGGTTGTTGAACACCAAGGTGTGCTTACGTGCTGGTCATTAACAATGGCAGTTATGGCCGATTCTGGCCCGTTTCTTGGACTATTACTCAGTTTTGGGGTCCCGGAGTGATTTCCACGATTGACGAACCCCGAGGTGCGTTTATGCAACGGTCATCAATACTAGTACTTTTGGACGTTTCTGGCCCATTTCATGGATTATTATTCACTGATTTGGGGTCCCTGTGCGATTTCCATGATTGATGATCCCCGGGGTGCATTTATGTATCGTTCATCAATAATCCTTGTTTGTATGATTTTGGGGTCCGAATACGATTGCCATGGTTGTCGATCCCCAAGTTGTGCTTACGTGTTGGTCGTCAAGACTCGCAGTTTGGGCCAATTCTGGCCCGTTTCTTAGAAAATTACTCAGTTTTGGGGTCCCAACGTGATTTCACAATTGACGGACCCCACGGTGCGTTTACGTGTCCGTCATCAACACTCACAATTTTTGTCCCTTTTGGTCCGTTTCATGAACTATTACTCAGCATTTTGCGGCCCCAGAGCGATTTCCACAATTGACGATCCCTGGGGTGCGGTCACGTGTCCATTGTCAACACTCACAGTTTTGGCCGATTCTGGGCTCTTTCATGGACTATTACTCACCGTTTTGGGGTCCCAAAGCGATTTCCATGGTTGTCGCACCCCAAGGTTTGCTGACGTGTTTGTCATCGAGATTGGCAGTTTGGGCCAATTCTGGCCCGTTTCTTGGACTATTACTTAGTTTTGGGGCCCCAAAGTGATTTCACGATTGACGAACCCCGGGGTGCGTTTACGTGTCGGTCATCAACACACACAATTTTGGTCGATTCTGCTCCATTTCATGCATTATTACTCCATGTTTTGCGGTCCCAGAGCGATTTCCACGAGTGACGATCGCCGGGGTGCATTTACGTGTTCATCGTCAACACTGACAGTTTTGGCCAATTCTACCATGTGTCGTGGACTATAACTCACCGTTTTTGGGTCCCAAGGCGATTTCCATGGTTGTCGCACCCCAAGATGTGCTTACCTGTTGGTCGTCAAGACTCAAATTTTGGGCCAATTCTGGCGCGTTTCTTGGACTATTACTTAGTTTTGGGGTCCTGAAGTGATTTCACGATTGACGAACCCCGGGGTGCGTTTACGTGTTGGTCATCAACACTCCAACATTTGGCTGACTCTGGTCCGTTTCGTGCACTATTACTTAGCGTTTTGGGGTCCCAGAGCGATTTCCACGATTGACGATCCCCGGGGTGCGTTTACATAACCATCGGCCACACTCACAGTTTTGGCCAATTCTGACCCGTTTCATGGACTATTACTCACCGTTTTGGGGTCCCGAAGCGATTTCCATAGTTGATGAACCCTAAGGAGCGCTCACATGTCGGTCATCAACACTCGCAGTTTTGGCTGATTTTGGCCCGTTTCATGGACTATTACTCACTGCTTTGGGGTCCCTGATTGATTTCTACGATTAAAGAACACAGGGGTGCGTTTATGTGTCATTCATCAACACTCGCTGTTTTGGTCGATTCTGACCCATTTCATGGACTATTACTCACCATTTTGGGGTCCCAAAGCGATTTCCATGGTTGTCGAAGCCCAAGGTGCGCTTACGTGTTGGTCGTCAAGACTCGCAGTTTGGGCCGATTCTGGCCCGTTTCTTTGACTATTACTCAGCTTTGGGGTCCCGAAGTGATTTCCACGACTGACTATCCCTGGGGTGCCTTTATGTGTCGATCATCAACACTCACAATTTTGGCCAATTCTGGTCAATTTCATGGACTATTACTCACAGTTTTGGTGTCCCAAAGCGATTTCCATGGTTGTTGAACACCAAGGTGTGCTCACGTGTTGGTCATCAACAATCGCAGTTATGGCTGATTCTGGCCCATTTCTCGCACTATTACTTAGTTTTGGGATCCCGGAGTGATTTCCACGATTGACGAACCCCGAGTGGCGTTTATGCATCGGTCATCAATACTCATAGTTTTGGCCGATTCTGGCCCATTTCATGGATTATTACTCACTAATTTGGGGTCCCTGAGCGATTTCCATGATTGACGAACCCCGGGGTGCGTTTATGTATCGTTCATCAATAATCCTAGGTTTGTATGATTTTGGGGTCCCAAAGCAATTTCCATGATTGACGAACCCCGGGGTGCGTTTATGTATCATGCATCAATATCCTAGGATTGTACGATTTTGGGGTCCCAAAGCGATTTCCATGGTTGTTGATCCCAAGGTGTGCTTACGTGTTGGTCGTCAAGACTCGCAGTTTGGGCCAATTTTGGCCCGTTTCTTGGAAAATTACTCAGTTTTGGGGTCCTGAAGTGATTTCACAATTGACGGACCCCAGGGTGCGTTTACGTGTCCGTCATGAACATTCACAATTTTGGCCTCATTTAGTCTGTTTCGTGAACTATTACTCACCGTTTTGCGGTCCCAGAGCGATTTCCACAATTGGCGATCCTTGGGGTGTGGTCATGTGTCCATTGTCAACACTCGCAGTTTTGGCCAATTCTGGGCTCTTTCATGGACTATTACTCACCGTTTTGGGGTCCCAAAGCGATTTCCATGGTTGTCACACCCCAAGGTGTGTTACGTGTTTGTCGTCGAGATTGGCAGTTTGGGCCAATTCTGGCCTGTTTCTTGGACTATTACTCTATCTTGGGGCCCCGAAGTGATTTCACGATTGACGAACCCCGGGGTACGTTTACGTGTCGGTCATCAACCATCACAATTTTGGCCGATTCTGGTCCGTTTCATGCACAATTACTATGTGTTTTGCGGTCCCAAAGCGATTTCCACGATTGACGATCGCCGGGGTGTGTTGACGTGTCCATCGTCAACACTCACAGTTTTGGCCAATTCTACCCTGTTTCATGGACTATAACTCACCATTTTTGGGTCCCAAGGCGATTTCCATGGTTGTCGCACTCGAAGGTGTGCTTACCTGTTGGTCGTCGAGACTCGGTGTTTGGGCCGATTCTGGCCCTTTTCTTGGACTATTAATCAGTTTTGGGGTCCTGAAGTGATTTCACGATTGACGAACCCCGGGGTGCAATTACGTGTCGGTCATCAACACTCCAAGTTTTGGCCCACTCCGGTCCGTTTTGTGCAATATTACTCAGCGTTTTGGGGTCCGAGACGGATTTCCACGATTGACGATCCCCGGGGTGCGTTTACATAACCATCATCAACACTCACAGTTTTGGCCAATTCTGACCCATTTCATGGACCATTACTCACCGTTTTGGGTCCTGGAACTTGAACTTGAATCATCCAACGCTCCTCTTCTGGTAGAGTGGCGTTGTAAGTCCCGGTGAAGCTTGGTACTCCGATGTTCAGGTACTTAGTGACTTCCTTCAAGTGGCGTCCAAAAGGTGCATCCTCATCCCGTTGCGTGAACTTGTTCCTTGCATGCGCCATCCTAAAAGAGTAGAAAAGATGAGGAGTCAGAAATGAGGAGAGAGAGAGTAATGATCTTAGGGCTTTAGCTTAGTGGTCGTGTCCTCCAGTCAACGTGTGCTCTGATACCATCCTGTAGCGACCAGACCTTAAACAGTGTGATCTCTGTGCTTTAATGTCATCCCTGGATCAGTAATGCTGACACGCATAGTACTCGAAGGATTTATAACAGAGTAGCAATCACACACTTATTACATCGAATGTCTCAAAAGAGAACTTATTACAATAAATATGGCTTAAGGCCATCTAATAACCGATAACAACGGAAGGCTTGGAAGATAAGTGAGTCCATCAACTCCAATGGCATCACTGAGTATAGAACCACGACCTAAAAGGCACCTTACTTGTCGTCTGAAAAGTCTGCAACATGAATGTTGCAGCCCGAAAATGGTTCAGCACATGGAATATACTGGCAATGTAACACATAGACAGTAATGAACAGAAATATGCTATACTACATGGATATATGGCTGGTGGAAAGCTCTATGGTTACAACTTTGCATAAAGCCAATTTTTCCCTACTGCAAAGGAATAAATTTATTTAACTATCATGGTGGTTGTTAAACATTGAGAAGATAGACATCCTCTCAATCCCAATTAAACATCATCAATAAACCCAACAAAATTAATTAAAAAGTAACATGATGAGATTGACATGATAATCCAAGAACTAGATACTCAAAACGTCCATAACTGGGGACACGGCTAACCATGATTAGTTTATACACTCTGCAGAGGTTTGCGCACTTTTCCCCACAAGACTCGATCTCCTCCGTTGGGATTCTCGCACCACATGATGTTTCAGAAATGGATGACCGAGACATAGTCTTTCAAAAGTGTTTGCACCTTACGATCGGGTAGACAGTACCTCCTACATCCCCTACATCTGCTAGTCTACCACTGTAAGAGTTCGCACGACTTAAATCAACTATGCTAGAGCCCATAGTAGCTTGTGGCTGCACACGGAAGTTTCTAGCATGAATAATCTCATGATCCCTTTGAGCCTGGGTGGCGGTCCATAAAGAAAAACAGGCAATCGCTGGAATACCCAGGTGCCTCAATCCACCCAGATGTGTATTAAAGTTGCCACCTTAAATAAACCATTAATTTAACAATCTCACATCTGTCATGGATACACTCACCCAATCCACGTCTACTAGCATAGCATAGCAATATAAGAAAACGTAGAAGTAACTCCCAGGGGTGTGATAATAAAACAGGTAATATGTGCTACCTCATCTACTTCCCCAAACCCACAATTTAATTAGATCCTAATCATGCAATGTTTGAGGATTGGAACAAATGCATAAAAACTGGGTATGAAAGAGGTATGATCAAAGTGTTACTTGCCTTGCTGATGATCCACGAAACCTAGAGATTCAAAATAGCAAGCGGCGCACTTCAGGTACTCTATCGCAAACAAACAAGCGTACAATAAGTACTCATCTAATGCACAGTTAAAACTCAAATAAGAGGTCTAACAAGAAGGTTCAACTTAAGAACTCCGGTTTGCAAAAAGAATCAAATTGAACGAAGCAACGAAAGTCAAACGGCGGGAGAAACAAACTTCGTTTACTCATCTGGATCTAGGTCAAATTTTACAGAAGAAAAAACTTGTTTGAGTGGATTAAACGTAAAGAGGGTTTCGAGATGAAACTCTAGGCGCTTGAATCGCCTGATTCCGATAAACGAGCGAAAAGTTATACTAGAACGAAAATCGGATCAGAAATCGCGGTCTGGAATAATTGCAGAAAATCCTAGAAAAAGAAAAACTGACGACCAGATTAACGAACAAATGTTCGTTAACTGAAACTAAACGATGAAAACGTTCGTTAAAACGAATGAACGGCCGAACGCTCGCTAAAGAAAATAAACCAAAAAAAATAAAACCATCTATAAAAAAACGAAACTAGGGTTTTCTAAAAAAACCGGATCGGTTTCTTTAGAAAAACCGGGAAGGTGGGGCGGCTACCTCGGCTTGGCTCTGGCAGGGTTCCGGTGCGGCGGCAGGACGGCGGGCCGGCGGGGCTGCGACGGCGGCGGCGGGAGGCGGCGGCGGCTGGTGCTACTGCGGGTCGGGTGGCGGGGTGGGGAGGGGTGGCGGTGGTGGTTATTTAAGAGGGGGGTGGCGGCTTGGGGGAGGGGGCAAGGCGGCGGTGAGAGGAGTCCGGCTTGGACTCCTAGTCCGGTTCGGCGGCGGCACGCGGTGTGGGGGCGGGCCGGCCTGGCTCGGCTCGGCCTTCGGCCCAGTCGGGCGAGGGAGAGATTTTTTTTTAAAATAATTCCGCTGAACAGAAAATAAATTCTAGAAAAATAAATAAAAATCTAAAAATGCCAAAACAAATTTTCACCATTTAAATAAAATATTTAGAATGATATGAACATTTTTTTTGCCCTAAAATGCAGTTTTGAAAACGTGCAATTTTTCCTAAATACAAATAAAATAGCAAAAACTCCAAAATAAAACTTATATGATTTTTTTATTAAATCCTCAATATTTCATTATTTTGGGAAAGTCATTTTATTCCCTCTCTCATATATTTGGTTGAAATAATTGAAGATAAATTAAATAAAATCAAATGATCCTATTTTCAAAATTTGAGAAAACTCAAATATGAAAATAACGAAATCCCCAACTCTCTCCGAGGGTCCTTGAGTTGCGTGAAATTTCTAGGATCAAACCAAAAGCAAATAAAATATGATATGCATTGATCTAGTGTATAACATTCCAAATTGAAAATTTGGGATGTTACAAACCTACCCCCCTTAAGATGAATCTCGCCCTCGAGATTCGGGTTGGCTAGAAAATAGGTGAGGGTGGTCCTTCAACAGATCTTCCTCTGGCTCCCAGGTGGCTTCATCTTCGTTGTGGTGGCTCCACTAAACTTTACAAAACATGATAACTTTGCTGCGGGTGACTCGGCTGGCATACTCAAGAATTTTGACTGGTTTCTCCTCATAGGTCAAATCACTATCCAACTGAATCACTTCCAGCGGTACTGTATCTCTCAGCGGTATATCAGCCATCTCGGCGTGGCACTTCTTCAACTGGGAAACATGGAACACATCGTGAACTCCTGACAATCATTCGGGCAATTCCAATTTGTAGGCTACTTCTCCCATACGCTCCCAATTTTGTATGGTCCCACAAAACGTGGTGCTAACTTTCCCTTAACTCCAAAGCGCTTAACTCCTCGAAGTGGTGATACTCAAAGATAAACTCGGTCTCTGACTTTGTAGGTTGTCTCCTTGCGTTTTGAATCGGCATAGCTCTTCCGCCTGGACTGGGCTACCTTGAGCCTATCGCGAATCAACTTCACTTTCAGTTCAGACTCCTTAATCAAATCCGGTCCAAACAACTGGCGGTCTCCAACTTCGTCCCATGACAATGGTGTCATGCACCTCCTTCAGTACAAGGCTTCGAAAGGGGCCATCTTCAAACTGGATTGATAACTATTGTTGTAAGAGAACTCTGCATATGGCAAATTGTCGTCCCAACTTGATCTATAATCCAGCGCACAAGCTCTCAGCATATCCTCTAAAATTTGATTGACTCTCTCGGTCTGTCCATCTGTTTGTGGATGAAAAGTTGAACTGAACTCTAGCCTGGTGCCCAAAGCTTCGTGTAACTGATTCTAGAACTTTGAGGTAAACTAGGTTCCTCTATCTGATACAATGCTCCTTGGAACTCCATGCAGACATACGATCCTGGTCATGTATATATTCGCCAACTTAGCACTGGTGTAAGTGGTCTTCACTGGGATGAAATGAGCTACTTTCGTCAAACGATCGACTACAACCTAAATCGAGTCATAGCCTGAACGAGTTCTGGGCAATCCCGTGATAAAATCCATGCCTAGTTTATCCCACTTCCATTCGGGTATCGGTAATGGCTGTAACAATCCTGCTGGCTTCTGATGCTCTGTCTTTACTCTCTGACATACATCACAAACTGCTACATATTCCGCAATATCCTTCTTCATTCCGGTCCACCAGAAAGTATCCTTCAAATCCAAATACATCTTGGTATTTCCTGGGTGAATCGAATATGATGAATCATGGGCCTCTTGCAAAATCAACTTCCTGATCTCCGGGTCGTTAGGCACATAAACACAGTCTTCAAACCATAGGGTATCGTGCTCATCCTCACGAAATCCTTTAGCTTTTCCTTTGTTCATCTTCTCCTTTATGGATGCAATCTCCTTGTCAGTCTTCTAAGCTTCTCTGATCTTATCCATCATGGTAGACTGAATCTCCAATGTTGCTACATAGCCTCTCGGAACTATCTCCAAACCTAGCTCACGACGGTCCTCGTCTAACTCCTTCGGTAAATCTCCTGTCAGTAGTGTGTTAACATGGGTCTTGCGGCTCAACGCATCAGCTACTACGTTACCTTTCCAGGATGATAATGCAATCTCATATCATAATCCTTGATGAGCTCCAACCATCTCCTTTGCCTGAGATTTAACTCCTTCTGCGTGAAAATATACTTCAAACTCTTGTGATCCGTGTACACCTCACAATGGTTTCCAATGAGAAAATGCCTCTAAGTCTTCAATGCATGCACTACGACTGCTAATTCCAAATCATGTGTGGAATAACTCAACTCATGAGGTTTCAGCTGTCGTGAAGCAAACGAAACAACTCTTCCCTCCTGCATAAGCACGGCTCCAAATCCTCGACGAGAAGCGTCGCAGTAAACTTCATAATGCTTGCGCTGATCTGGCAGAGTCAACACTGGCGATGTAACCAAATGTTTCTTCAACTCCTGGAAACTGGCCTCACGTTCCTCAGTCCATATGAACTTGGTATCCTTCTTCAGCAACTCCGTCATGGGCTTCGCAATCTTCGAGAAATTCTCAATGAATCTCCGGTAGTATCCTGCAAGTCCAAGAAAACTCCGGATCTCTCCAACTGTGGTTGGGGCTTCCCAATTTGTCACAGTGACAACCTTGGTGGAATCTACTGCTATTCCTTCGCCGGATATAACATGTCCGAGGAATCCAACTTCCTTCAACCAAAACTCGCATTTGCTGAACTTGGCATATAACCGATGTTCTCTGAGCTTCTTCAGTACCAAACGCAAATGCTCCTTATGCTCTTCTTCATTCTTCGAGTTGACCAAAATATCATCAATGAACACTACGATGAACTTATACAAAAACTCCATAAACACCTTGTTCATCATGTTCATGAAATATGCAGGTGCATTAGTCAAACCAAAAGACATAACGGTATACTCATACAACCCATACCTGGTGGTAAAAGCTGTCTTAGGTATATCCTGCTCTCGAACCTTCAATTGATGGTATCCTGATCGCAAATCGATCTTGCAAAATACCTTAGCTCCTTGCAATCGGTCAAACAGATCATTGATCATCGGCAGTGGGTACTTGTTCTTGATTGTTACTGCATTCAATCCTTGATAATCAACAACCATCCTTAATGATCCATCTTTCTTCTCCACTAGAAGTACTGGCGATCCCCAAGGCAAAGAACTTGGGTGGATATAACCTTTATCCAGTAACTCCTTAATCTGCTTCTTAATCTCCTCCAAATCCTTTGCGGGCATCCTGTATGGTCTCTTAGATATTGGCCCTGTGCCTGGAAAAAGCTCGATCAAAAACTCAATGTCTCTATCCGGTGGCATGCCTGGCAACTCCTCTGGAAATACGTCAGGAAAATCCTTCACCACTGGTACTTCCTCCTATACAACTCCTGATAAGGTATTTACTTGGGTCCTCTTCGGCTGGTGCCAGGATACATACTTGATCCTTCTTCCTTCTGGCATCGTAAGCAAAATCGTCTTAGTGGCACATTCAATGTTCCCTCCATACTTCGATAACCAATCCATGCCTAATATCACATCCAATCCTTGCGATTCCAATACTATTAGGTCCGAGGGAAATACGTAGTTACCAATCCTTAATGGTAACCGATCACACCATAGACTAGCCATATATTCTGCTCCAGGCGAGGTTACTAACATGGGTGACCTAAGGGATTGGGTTGGCAGTTTATACTTATCCACAAATCCCCTTGATATGTATGAATGTGATGCACTAGTATCAAAAAGAACAAGTGCAGTAAATGACTTGACCAACAACTTACCTATTACTGCATCTGGCTGAGGTTTAACCTCCTCCACATTAACGTGGTTCACCTGTCCCCTATTGAAAGGGTTCGGCTTCTTCCCTGATCTTCCATTTCCATTTCCATTTTGGGCTTTAGGACATTCATTGGCATAATGTCCAGTCTTCTGACACTTATAGCAAGTAACTTGGCTCAGGTCTCTCTTGGACGGGGTTGACAGGTTAGTACGGTTCTGGCCGTTGCTTCCTCCATTCTTGTTACCATTTTTGGGGCCATTATGATTATGCGAGCTACCTCCTCCATGGGTATGCTGAAAATGTCCTCTCAATTTTGGGGTAAAACGTGGCTTCTGCTGAGCTCCTGAATTGTACTTCCCTTGTCCATACTTCCTCTTGCGGTTCTCAATCTGCTGCTGCTTCCCTTCAATCATAAGAGCACGATATACCAACTCCTGGTAGTTGTTGAAGCTTGCTACCATCAATTGCATGCTCAGCTCATCATTTAGTCCTTCCAGAAACTTCTCCTGCTTAGTTGCATCCGTAGCAACATCATCTGGGGCATAACGTTCTAGCTTACTAAAGTCATCCACATACTGGCCAACTGTCCGTCCTCCTTGGTGCAAGTTGCGAAACTCACGCTTCTTCATGGCCATAGCTCCTACTGAAACATGGGCAGTACGGAAAGCCTGCTGAAACTGATCCCATATGACAGTGTCGATAGGATAAGTGGCTATGAAATTCTCCCACCATGATGCTATGGGTCCTTCAATCTGATGTGCGGCAAAATGCACCCTCTCCGCATCTGTGCATCTTGCAGTGGTCAACTCCCTTGCTGTCTTGCGGAGCCAATCATCTGCAACTATCGGCTCGGTGCTACTGGAGAACACCGGCGGATTTAGTCTAAGGAAACGGGTTAAATGATCAACGGGTGGTTGTGGTGGGTTGTTGTTGTTGTTCCCTTGATTCTGATTCTGTACTAGTAACTGCATCAATGCATTCTACTGCTGGATCAACTGAGTGAGCTCCGGTGGGAAAGCAAATCCATTATCACATCTCAGAGGCATCTGAGGGTTTAAGAAAAGATGAGAATCTAGAATAGAACGAGGTCTAGAGGGAAATGCAATCAAAATTACTTCATTCAATCAAACAAGGGCATACAACGGTCTAATTATCGTTATAAAAGTGCTTGGACTAAACTTGATACATGGGGGAATACTACTACTGTTATGGTGGTCGACTAGAAAAACTGCTCCAATGAAGACTCCATGATATCTGCTCCAGCTTCATCAACATAGTCAGCATCGCTATCGTCTGGGTCCGAGTCAATGTCGTCAATGATGATGTAGTTCTCTGGACAAGTGCAATCATCTTCTTCTCCTCCAGTCGCGGGAAATCCCATAAACACCTTTAGCTTCTTCTTCAGATCATCGTTCTTCTCTACGAGTGTTGCTATTTCCTCCTCATATCCATCATGTGTAGACTTGAGTTCTTCCTCCAGTTCCGTGATCTTGGTTATAGCCTTCTTCAGATCTATCATGCCTGTGCACATCTGGTTCTCCTGGCATCGAATGTGCTGGTTTAACACCTGAATGAAAGATGCAATTGATCTATCCTTCCTGGTGCTGATCATCTCCCATTGACCATCTCTGCACCCACAAATCTGGTATATAGTATCCTTGAGATCCTTGTGGTAAACTTCTCCAATGCGTCCCATGGTGATGTGGGCTGCCATGCTCTTTCCTAAACTCCAGGTTGGTGCATCAAAGGAAAACTCTATGGGCTCAGTGACGGGCATGAACGTCCTTCCTGGAACTTGAACTTGAATCATCGAACGCTCCTCTTCTGGTAGAGTGGCGTTGTAAGTCCTGGTGAAGCTTGGTACTTTGATGTTCAGGTACTTAGTGACTTCCTTCAAGTGGCATCCAAAAGGTGTATCCTCATCCGGTTGCGTTAACTTGTTCCTTGCATCCGCCATCCTAAAAGAGTAGAAAAGATGAGGAGTCAGAAATGAGGAGAGAGAGTAGTAATCTTAGGTCTTTAGCTTAGTGGTCGTGTCCTAGAGTCAGCGTGTGCTCTGATACCATTTTGTAGCGACCAGACCTCAAATAGTATGATCTCTGTGCTTTAGTGTCATCCCTGGATCAGTAATGCTGACATGCACAGTACTTGAAGGATTTATAAGGTAGTAGCAATCACACACTTATTACATCGAATGTCTCAAAAGAGAACTTATTACAATAAATATGGCTTAAGGCCATCTAATAACCGATAACAGCTGAAGGCTTGGAAGATAAGTGAGTCCATCAACTCCAACGACATCACTGAGTATAGAACCACGACCTAAAAGGCACCTTACTCGTCGTCTGCAAAGTATGCAACATGAATGTTGCAGCTCGAAAACGGGTCAGCACATGGAATATGCTGGCAATGTAACACATAGCTAGAGAGTAATGAACAGAAATATGCTATACTACATGCATATATGGCTGGTGGAAAGCTCTATGGTTACAGTTTTGCATAAAGCCAATCTTCCCTACTGCAAAGGAATAAATTTATTTAACTATCATGGTGGTTGTTAAACATTGAGAAGATAGACATCCTCTCAATCGCAATTAAACATCATCAATAAACCCAACAAAATTAATTTAAAAGTAACATGATGAGATTCACATGATAATCCAAGTACTAGATACGCAAAACGTCCATAACTGGGGACACAGCTAACCATGATTAGTTTAGACACTCTGCAAAGGTTTGCGCACTTTTCCCCACAAGACTCGATTTCCTCCGTTGGGATTCTCGCACTACATGATGTTTGAGAAACGAATGACCGAGACATAGTCTTTCAGAAGCGTTAGCACCTTACGATCGGGTAGACAGTACCAACCTACATCCCCTACATCTGCTAGTCTACCACTTTAAGAGTTCGCACGACTTAATAAACTATGCTAGAGCCCATAGTAGCTTTTGGCTGCACACGGAAGTTTCTAGCATGAATAATCTCATGATCCCTTTGAGCCTGGGTGGCGGTCCATAAAGAAAAACAGGCAATCGCTGGAATATCCAGGTGCCTCAATCCACCAAGATGTGTATTAAAGTTGCCACCTTAAATAAACCATTAATTTAACAATCTCACATCTGTCATGGATACACTCACCCAATCCACGTCTACTAGCATAGCATAGCAATATAAGCAAACGTAGAAGTAACTCCCAAGGGTTTGATAATAAAACAGGTAATAGGTACTACCTCATCTACTTCCCCAAACCCACAATTTAATTAGATCCTAACCATGCAATGTTTGAGGATTGGAACTAATGCATAAAAACTGGGTACGAAAGAGGTATGGTCAAAGTGTTACTTGCCTTGCTGAGTAAACAAACAAACAAGCATACAATAAGTAGTCATCTAATGCACATGTAAAACTCAAATAAGAGGTCTAACCATAAGGTTCAACTTAAGAACTCCGGTTTGCAAAAAGAATCAAATCGAACGAAACAAGAAAAGTCAAACGGCAAGAGAAACAAGCTTCATTTACTAATCTGGATATAGGTCAAATTTTACAGAAGCAAAAACTTGTTTGAGTGCATTAAATGGAAAGAGGGTTTCGATATGAAACTCTAGACGCTTGAATCGCCTGATTTCAATAAACGAGCGAAAAGTTATACTAGAACGAAAATCGGATCAGAAATCACGGTCTAAAATAATCACGGAAAATCCGAGAAAAAGAAAAACTGACGAACAGATTAACGAATAATCGTTCGTTAACTGAAACTAAACGATGAAAACGTCCGTTAAAACGAACGAACGGGCGAACGCTCGCTAAATAAAATAAACCGAAAAAATATAAAACCGATCTATTAAAAAATGAAACTAGGGTTTTCTAAAAAAAACCGGATCGGTTAGTTTAGAAAAACTGGGGCAGCGGGGCGGCTACCTCGGCTGACAATCCCTGGGGAGCCTTTATGTGTCGATCATCAACACTCACAATTTTGGCCCATTCTGGTCCGTTTCATGGACTATTACTCACAGTTTTGGGGTCCCAAAGCGATTTCCATGGTTGTTGAACACCAAGGTGTGCTCACGTGTTGGTCATCAACAATCGCAGTTATGGCCGATTCTGGCCCGTTTCTTGGACTATTACTCAGTTTTGGGATCCCGGAGTGATTTCCACGATTGACGAACCCCGAGGTGCGTTTATGCGTCGGTCATCAATACTCGTAGTTTTGGCCGTTTCTGGACCATTTCATGGATTATTACTCACTGATTTGGGGTCCCTGAGTGATTTCCGTGATTGACGAACCCCGGGGTGTGTTTATGTATCGTTCATCAATAATCCTAGGTTTGTACGATTTTGGGGTCCCAAAGCGATTTCCATGGTTGTCGATCCCCAAGGTATGCTTACGTGTTGGTCGTCAAGACTCGCCGTTTGGGCCAATTTTGGCCCGTTTCTTGGAAAATTACTCAGTTTTGGGGTCCTGAAGTGATTTCACAATTGACGGACCCCGGGGTGCGTTTACGTGTCCGTCATGAACATTCAAAATTTCGGCTGCTTTTGGTCCGTTTCGTGAACTATTACTCAGTGTTTTGTGGTCCCAGAGCGATTTCCAGAATTGACGATCCCTGGGGTGTGGTCATGTGTCCATTGTCAACACTCACAGTTTTGGCCAATTCTGGGCTCTTTCATGGACTATTACTCACCATTTTGGGGTCCCAAAGCAATTTCCATGGTTGTCGCACCCCAAGGTGTGCTTACGTGTTTGTCATCGAGATTGGCAGTTTGGGCCAATTCTGGCCCATTTCCTGGACTATTACTCAGTTTTGGGGCCCCGAAATGATTTCACGATTGACGAACCCCGGGGTGCGTTTACGTGTCGGTCATCAACACTCACAATTTTGGCCGATTCTGGTCCGTTTCATGAAATTTAACTCCGTGTTTTGCGGTCCATGAGCGATATCCACGATTAATGATCGCCGGGGTGCGTTTACGTGTCCATCATCAACACTCATAGTTTTGGCCAATTCTACCCAGTTTCGTGGACTATAACTCACCGTTTTTGGGTCCCAAGGCAATTTCCATGGTTGTTGCACCCCAAGGTGTGCTTACGTGTTGGTCGTCAAGACTCGGAGTTTGGGCCGATTCTGGCCCGTTTCTTGGACTATTACTCAATTTTGGGGTCCTGAAGTGATTTCACGATTGACGAACCCCGGGTGCGTTTATGTTTCGGTCATCAACACTACAAATTTTGGCCGACTCTGGTCCGTTTCGTGCACTATTACTCAGCGTTTTGGGGTCCCAGAGCGATTTCCACGATTGACGATCCCCGGGGTGCGTTTACATAACCATCGTCAACACTCACAGTTATGGCCAATTCTGAATCTTTTCATGGAATATTACTCACCGTTTTGGGGTCCCGAAGCGATTTCCATAGTTGATGAACCCTAAGGAGCGCTTACATGAACGTCATCAACACTCGCCATTTTGGCCAATTTTGGCCCGTTTCTAGGACTATTACTTACTGCTTTGGGGTCGCTGAGTGATTTCAACGATTAACGAACGCTGGGGTGCGTTTACATGTCGTTCATTAACACTCGCGGTTTTGGTCGATTCAGACCCATTTCATGGACTATTAGTCACCATTTTGGGGTCCCAGAGCGATTTCCATGGTTGTTGAAGCCCAAGGTGCGCTTACGTGTTGGTCATCAAGACTCGCAGTTTGGGCCGATTCTGGCCCGTTTCTTTGACTATTACTTAGTTTTGGGGTCCCAAAGTGATTTCCATGACTAACAATCCCTGGGGTGCCTTTATGTGTCGATCATGATCACTCACAATTTTGGCCAATTCTGGTCCGTTTCATGGACTATTACTCACAGTTTTGGGGTCCCAAAGCAATTTCCATGGTTGTTGAACACCAAGATGTGCTCACGTGTTGGTCATCAACAATCGCAGTTATGGCCGATTCTGGCCCGTTTCTTGGACAATTACTCAATTTTGGGGCCCCGAAGTGATTTCAAGATTGACGAATCCCGGGGTGCGTTTACGTGTAGGTCATCAATACTCACAATTTTGGCCGATTCTGGTCCGTTTCAAGCACTATTACTCCGTGTTTTGCGGTCCCAGAGAGATTTCCACGATTGACGATCGCCGGGGTGCGTTTACATGTCCATCATCAACACTCACAGTTTTGGCCAATTCTACCCTGTTTCGTGGACTATAACTCACCGTTTTTGGGTCCCAAGGCGATTTCGATGGTTGTCGCACCCCAGTGTGTGCTTACCAATTGGTCGTCAAGACTCGGAGTTTGGGCTGATTCTGGCCTGTTTCTTGGACTATAACTTAGTTTTGGGGTCCTGAAGTGATTTCACGATTGACGAACCCCGGGGAGCGTTTACGTGTCTATCATCAACACTCCAAATTTTGGCCGACTCTAGTCCGTTTCCCGCAATATTACTCAGCGTTTTGGGGTCCTAGTGCGATTTCCACGATTGACGATCCCGGGGTGCGTTTACGTGTCTGTCATCAACACTCCAAATTTTGGCCGACTCTAGTCCGTTTCGTGCACTATTACTCAGCGTTTTGGGGTCCTATAGAGATTTCCACGATTGACAATCCCCGGGGTGCGTTTACATAACCATTGTCAACACTCACAGTTTTGGCTAATTCTGACCCGTTTGATGGAATATTACTCACTATTTTGGGGTCCCAAAGCAATTTCCATAGTTGATGAACCCTAAGGAGCGCTTACATGTCGGTCATCAACACTCACAGTTTTGGCCGATTTTGGCCCGTTTCATGGACTATTACTCACTGCTTTGGGGTCCCTGAGTGATTTCAACGATTAACGAACACATGGGTGCGTTTACGTGTCGTTCATCAACACTCGCGGTTTTGGTCGATTCTGACCCATTTCGTGGACTATTACTCACCATTTTAGGGTCCCAAAGCGATTTCCATGGTTGTCGAAGCCCAAGGTGCGCTTATGTGTTGGTCGTCAAGACTCACAGTTTGGGCCGATTCTGGCCCGTTTCTTTGACTATTACTTAGTTTTGGGGTCCCGAAGTGATTTCCACGACTGACAATCCCTGGGGTGCCTTTATGTGCCGATCATGAACACTCACAATTTTGGCCAATTCTGGTCCGTTTCATGGACTATTACTCACAGTTTTGGGGTCCCAAAGCGATTTCCATGGTTGTTTAACACCAAGGTGTGCTCACGTGTTGGTCATCAACAATCGTAGTTATGGCCGATTCTGGCCCGTTTCTTGGACTATTACTCAGTTTTGGGATCCCGGAGTGATTTCCACGATTGACAATCCCCGAGGTGCGTTTATGCGTCGGTCATCAATACTCGTAGTTTTGGCCGTTTTTGGCCCATTTCATGGATTATTACTCACTGATTTGGGGTCCCTGAGTGATTTCCCTGATTGACGAACCCCGGGGTGCGTTTATGTATCGTTCATCAATAATCCTAGGTTTGTATGATTTTGGGGTCCCAAAGCGATTTCCATGGTTGTCGATCCCCAAGGTGTGCTTACGTGTTGGTCGTCAAGACTCGCAGTTTGGGCCAATTTAGGCCCGTTTCTTGGAAAATTACTTAGTTTTGGGGTCCTGAAGAGATTTCACAATTGACGGACCCCGGGGTGCGTTTACGTGTCCGTCATGAACATTCACAATTTTGGCTGCTTTTGGTCCGTTTCGTGAACTATTACTCAGCGTTTTGCGGTCCTAGAGCGATTTCCACAATTGACGATCCCTGGGTGCGGTCACGTGTCCATTGTCAACACTCACAGTTTTTGGCCACTTCTGGGCTCTTTCATGGACTATTACTCACTTTTTTGGGGTCCCAAAGCGATTTCCATGGTTGTGGCATCCCAAGGTGTGCTTACATGTTTGTCGTCGAGATTGGCAGTTTGGGCCATTTCTGGCCCGTTTCTAGGATTATTACTCAGTTTTTCGGCCCGGAAGTGATTTCACGATTGACGACCCCCAGGGTGCGTTTACGTGTCGGTCATCAACACTCACAATTTTGGCCAATTCTGGTCCATTTCATGCACTATTACTCCGTGATTTGCAGTCCCAGAGCGATTTCCATGATTGACGATCGCCGGGGTGCGTTTACGTGTCCATCATCAACACTCACACTTTTGGCCAATTCTACCCTATTTCGTGGACTATAACTCACCGTTTTTGGGACCCAAGGCGATTTCCATGGTTGTCGCACCCCAAGATGTGCTTACCTGTTGTTCGTCAAGACTCGGAGTTTGTGCCGATTCTGGCCCGTTTCTTGGACTATTACTCAGTTTTGGGGTCCTGAAGTGATTTCACGATTGACGAACCCTGGGGTGTGTTTACGTGTCAGTCATCAACACTCCAAATTTTGGCCGACTCTTGTCCGTTTGGTGCACTATTACTCAGTGTTTTGGGGTCCCAGAGCGATTTCCACGATTGACGATCCCCGGGGTGCGTTTACATAACCATCGTCAACACTCACAGTTTTGGCCAATTCTGAATCTTTTAATGGAATATTACTCACCGTTTTGGGGTCCAGAAGTGATTTCCATAGTTGATGAACCCTAAGGAGCGCTTACATGTCGGTCATCAACACTCGCCATTTTGGCCAATTTTGGCCTGTTTCTAGGACTATTACTTACTACTTTGGGGTCGCTGAGTGATTTCAACGATTAACGAACGCCGGGGTGCGTTTACGTGTTGTTCATTAACACTCGCGGTTTTGGTCGATTCAGACCCATTTCGTGGACTATTACTCACCATTTTGGGGTCCCAGAGCGATTTCCATGGTTGTTGAAGCCCAAGGTGCGCTTACGTGTTGGTCGTCAAGACTCGCAGTTTGGGCCGATTCTGGCCCGTTTCTTTGACTATTACTCAGTTCTGGGGTCCCAATGTGATTTCCACGACTGACAATCCCTGGGGTGCCTTTATGTGTCGATCATGATCACTCACAATTTTGGCCAATTCTGGTCCGTTTCATGGACTATTACTCACAGTTTTGGGGTCCCAAAGCGATTTCCATGGTTGTTGAACACCAAGGTGTGCTCACGTGTTGGTCATCAACAATCGCAGTTATGGCCGATTCTGGCCTGTTTCATGGACTATTACTCAATTTTGGGGCCCCGAAGTGATTTCAAGATTGACGAACCCCAGGGTGCGTTTACGTGTCGGTCATCAATACTCACAATTTTGGCCGATTCTGGTCCGTTTCATGCACTATTACTCGGTGTTTTGCGGTCCCAGAGCGATTTCCACGATTGACGATCGCCGGGGTGCGTTTACATGTCCATCATCAACACTCACAGTTTTGGCCAATTCTACCCTGTTTCGTGGACTATAACTCACTGTTTTTGGGTCCCAAGGCGATTTCCATGGTTGTCGCACCCCAGTGTGTGCTTACCAATTGGTCGTCAAGACTCGGAGTTTGGGCCGATTTGGGCCTGTTTCTTGGACTATAACTTAGTTTTGGGGTCCTGAAGTGATTTCACGATTGACGAACCTCGGGGTGCGTTTACGTGTCTGTCATCAACACTCCAAATTTTAGCCGACTCTAGTCCGTTTCGTGCACTATTACTCAGCGTTTTGGGGTCCTAGAGCGATTTCCACGATTGACGATCCCCGGGGTGCGTTTACATAACCATCATCAACACTCACAGTTTTGGCTAATTCTGACCCGTTTGATGGAATATTACTCACCGTTTTGGGGTCCCAATGCGATTTCCATAGTTGATGAACCCTAAGGAGCGCTTACATGTCGGTCATCAACACTCACAGTTTTGGCCGATTTTGGCCCGTTTCATGGACTATTACTCACTGCTTTGGGGTCCCTGAGTGATTTCAACGATTAACGAACACCTGGGTGCGTTTACGTGTCGTTCATCAACACTCGCGGTTTTGGTCGATTCTGACCCATTTCGTGGACTATTACTCACCATTTTGGGGTCCCAAAGTGATTTCCATGGTTGTCGAAGCCCAAGGTGCGCTTATGTGTTGGTCGTCAAGACTCACAGTTTGGGCCGATTCTGGCCCATTTCTTGACTATTACTTAGTTTTGGGGTCCCGAAGTGATTTCCACGACTGACAATCCCTGGGGTGCCTTTATGTGCCGATCATGAACACTCACAATTTTGGCCAATTCTGGTCCGTTTCATGGACTATTACTCACAGTTTTGGGGTCCCAAAGCGATTTCCATGTTTGTTGAACACCAAGGTGTGCTCACGTGTTGGTCATCAACAATCACAGTTATGGCCGATTCTGGCCCGTTTCTTGGACTATTACTCAATTTTTGGATCCCCGAGTGATTTCCACGATTGACGAACCCCGAGGTGCGTTTATGCGTCGGTCATCAATACTCGTAGTTTTGGCCGTTCCTGGCCCATTTCATGGATTATTACTCACTGATTTGGGGTCCCTGAGTGATTTCCCTGATTGACGAACCTCGGGGTGCGTTTATGTATCGTTCATCAATAATCCTAGGTTTGTACGATTTTGGGGTCCCAAAGCGATTTCCATGGTTGTCGATCCCCAAGGTGTGCTTACGTGTTGGTCGTCAAGACTCGCAGTTTGGGCCAATTTAGGCCCGTTTCTTGGAAAATTACTAAGTTTTGGGGTCCTCAAGTGATTTCATAATTGACGGACCCCGGGGTGCGTTTACGTGTTCGTCATGAACATTCACAATTTTGGCTGCTTTTGGTCCGTTTCGTGAACTATTACTCAGCGTTTTGCGGTCCTAGAGCGATTTCCACAATTGACGATCCCTGGGGTGCGGTCACGTGTCCATTGTCAACACTCATAGTTTTTGGCCACTTCTGGGCTCTTTCATGGACTATTACTCACTTTTTTGGGGTTCCAAAGCGATTTCCATGGTTGTGGCATCCCAAGATGTGCTTACATGTTTGTCGTCGAGATTGGCAGTTTGGGCCATTTCTGGCCCGTTTCTAGGACTATTACTCAGTTTTTCGGCCCGGAAGTGATTTCACTATTGACGACCCCCGGGGTGCGTTTACGTGTTGGTCATCAACACTCACAATTTTGGCCAATTCTGGTCCGTTTCATGCACTATTACTCCGTGTTTTGCAGTCCCAGTGCGATATCGATGATTGACGATCGCCGGGGTGCGTTTACGTGTCCATCATCAACACTCACAGTTTTGGCCAATTCTACCCTGTTTCGTGGACTATAACTCACCGTTTTTGGGTCCGAAGGCGATTTCCATGGTTGTCGCACCCCAAGGTGTGCTTACCTATTGGTCGTCAAGACTCGGCGTTTGTGCCGATTCTGGCCCGTTTCTTGGACTATTACTCAGTTTTGGGGTCGTGAAGTGATTTCACGATTGACAAACCCCGGGGTGCGTTTACGTGTCAGTCATCAACACTCCAAATTTTGGCCGACTCTTGTCCGTTTCGTGCACTATTACTCAGCATTTTGGGGTCCCAGAGCGATTTCCACGATTGACGATCCCCGGGGTGCGTTTACATAACCATCGTCAACACTCACAGTTTTGGCCAATTCTGACCCGTTTCATGGACTATTACTCACCTTTTTGGGGTCCCGAAGCGATTTCCATAGTTGATGAACCCTAAGGAGCGCTTACATGTCGGTCATCAACACTCACAGTTTTGGCCGATTTTGGCCCGTTTCATGGACTATTACTCACTGCTTTGGGGTCCCTGAGTGATTTCAACGATTAACGAACACCTGGGTGCGTTTATGTGTCGTTCATCAACACTCGCGGTTTTGGTCGATTCTGACCCATTTCGTGGACTATTACTCACCATTTTGTGGTCCCAAAGCGATTTCCATGGTTGTCGAAGCCCAAGGTGCGCTTATGTGTTGGTCGTCAAGACTCACAGTTTGGGCCGATTCTAGCCCATTTCTTTGACTATTACTTAGTTTTGGGGTTCCGAAGTGATTTCCACGACTGACAATCCCTGGGGTGCCTTTATGTGCCGATCATGAACACTCACAATTTTGGACAATTCTGGTCCGTTTCATGGACTATTACTCACAGTTTTGGGGTCCCAAAGCGATTTCCATGGATGTTGAACACCAAGGTGTGCTCACATGTTGGTCATCAACAATCGCAGTTATCGCCAATTCTGGCCCGTTTCTTGGACTATTACTCAGTTTTGGGATCCCCGAGTGATTTCCACGATTAACGAACCCCGAGGTGCGTTTATGCGTCGGTCATCAATACTCGTAGTTTTGGCCGTTTCTGGTCCATTTCATGGATTATTACTCACTGATTTGGGGTCCCCGAGTGATTTCCCTGATTGACGAACCCCGGGGTGCGTTTATGTATCGTTCATCAATAATCCTAGGTTTGTACGATTTTGGGGTCCCAAAGCGATTTCCATGGTTGTCGATCCCCAAGGTGTGCTTACATGTTGGTCGTCAAGACTCGCAGTTTGGGCCAATTTGGGCCCGTTTCTTGGAAAATTACTAAGTTTTGGGGTCCTGAAGTGATTTCATAATTGACGGACCCCGGGGTGCGTTTACGTGTCCGTCATGAACATTCACAATTTTGGCTGCTTTTGGTCCGTTTCGTGAACTATTACTCAGTGTTTTGCGGTCCTAGAGCGATTTCCACAATTGACGATCCCTGGGGTGCGGTCACGTGTCCATTGTCAACACTCACAGTTTTTGGCCACTTCTAGGCTCTCTCATGTACTATTACTCACTGTTTTGGGGTCCCAAAGCGATTTCCATGGTTGTGGCACCCCAAGGAGTGCTTACATGTTTGTCTTCGAGATTGGCAGTTTGGGCCATTTCTGGCCCGTTTCTAGGACTATTACTCAGTTTTTTGGCCCGGAAGTGATTTCACGATTGACGACCCCCGGGGTGCGTTTACGTGTCGGTCATCAACACTCACAATTTTGGCCAATTCTGGTCCGTTTCATGCACTATTACTCCGTGTTTTGCAGTCCCAGAGCTATTTCCATGATTGACGATCGCCGGGGTGCGTTTACGTGTCCATCGTCAACACTCACAGTTTTGGCCAATTCTACCCTGTTTCGTGGACTATAACTCACCGTTTTTGGGTCCCAAGGCAATTTCCATGGTTGTCGCACCCCAAGGTGTGCTTACCTGTTGGTCGTCAAGACTCGGAGTTTGTGCCGATTCTGGCCCGTTTCTTGGACTATTACTCAGTTTTGCGGTCATGAAGTGATTTCACGATTGACGAACCCAGGGGTGCGTTTACGTGTCAGTCATCAACACTCCAAATTTTGGCCGACTCTTGTCCAATTCGTGCACTATTACTCAGTGTTTTGGGGTCCCAGAGCGATTTCCATGATTGATGATCCCCGGGGTGCGTTTACATAACCATCGTCAACACTCACAGTTTTGGCCAATTCTGACCCGTTTCATGGACTAGTACTCACCTTTTTCAGGTCCCGAAGCGATTTCCATAGTTGATGAACCCTAAGGAGCGCTTACATGTCGGTCATCAACACTCGCAGTATTGGCCGATTTTGGCCCGTTTCATGGACTATTACTCACTGCTTTGGGGTCCCTGAGTGATTTCGACGATTAACAAACGCCAGGGTGCGTTTATGTGTCGTTCATCAACACTCGCGGTTTTGGTCGATTCTGACCCATTTCATGGCTATTACTCACCATTTTGGGGTCCCAAAGCGATTTCCATGGTTGTCGAAGCCCAAGGTGCGCTTATGTGTTGGTCGTCAAGACTCACAGTTTGGGCCGATTCTGGCCCATTTCTTTGACTATTACTTAGTTTTGGGGTCCCGAAGTGATTTCCACGACTGACAATCCCTGGGGTGCCTTTATGTGCCGATCATGAACACTCACAATTCTGGCCAATTCTGGTCCGTTTCATGGACTATTACTCACAGTTTTGGGGTCCCAAAGCGATTTCCATGGTTGTTGAACACCAAGGTGTGCTCACGTGTTGGTCATCAACAAGAGCAGTTATCGCCGATTCTGGCCCGTTTCTTGGACTATTACTCAGTTTTGGGATCCCGGAGTGATTTCCACGATTAACGAACCCCGAGGTGCGTTTATGCGTCGGTCATCAATACTCGTAGTTTTGGCCGTTTCTGGCCCATTTCATGGATAATTACTCACTGATTTGGGCCCCTGAGCGATTTCCATGATTGACGAACCCCGGGGTGCGTTTATGTATCGTCCATCAATAATCCTAGGTTTGTACGATTTTGGGGTCCCAAAGCGATTTCCATGGTTGTCGTTCCCCAAGGTGTGCTTACGTGTTGGTCGTCAAGACTCGCAGTTTGGTCCAATTTTGGCCCGTTTCTTGGAAAATTACTCAGTTTTGGGGTCCTGAAGTGATTT
The DNA here is from genome assembly GCF_002162155.2 of Triticum dicoccoides. Lineage (NCBI taxonomy): Eukaryota > Viridiplantae > Streptophyta > Magnoliopsida > Poales > Poaceae > Triticum > Triticum dicoccoides. The sequence goes on along the minus strand of NC_041385.1, from coordinate 1,075,184 downwards.
CACAATTGAAGGACCCCGGGGTGCGTTTACGTGTCCGTCATGAACATTCACAATTTCGGCTGCTTTTGGTCCGTTTCGTGAACTATTACTCAGCGTTTTGCGGTCCCAGAGCGATTTCCACAATTGATGATCCCTGGGGTGCGGTCACGTGTCCATTGTCAACACTCACAGTTTTGGCCAATTCTGGGCTCTTTCATGGACTATTACTCGCCGTTTTGGGGTCCCAAAGCTATTTCCATGGTTGTCGCACCCCAAGTTGTGACTACGTGTTTGTCGTCGAGATTGGCAGTTTGGGCATATTCTGTCCCGTTTCTTGGACTATTACTCACTTTTGGAGCCCCGAAGTGATTTCACGATTGACGACCCCCGGGGTGCGTTTACGTGTCGGTCATCAACACTCACAATTTTGGCCGATTCTGGTCTGTTTCATGCACTATTACTCCGTGTTTTGCGGTCCTTGAGCGATTTCCACGATTGACGATCGCCGTGGTGCGTTTATGTGTCCATTGTCAATACTCACAGTTTTTGCCAATTCTACCTTGTTTCGTGGACTATAACTCACCGTTTTTGGGTCCCAAGGCGATTACCATGGTTAACACACCCCAAGGTTTGCTTACCTGTTGGTCGTCAAGACTCGGAGTTTGGGCCGATTCTGGCCCGTTTCTTGGACTACTACTCAGTTTTGGGGTCGTGAACTGATTTCACGATTGACGAACCCCGGGGTGCTTTTACGTGTCAGTCATCAACACTCCAAATTTTGGCCGACTCTAGTCCATTTCGTGCATTATTACTTAGCATTTTGGGGTCTCAGAGCGATTTCCATGATTGACGATCCCCGGGGTGCGTTTACATAACCATCGTCAACACTCACAGTTTTGGCCAATTTTGACCCGTTTCATGGACTATTACTCACCGTTTTGTGGTCCCGAAGCGATTTTCATAGTTGATGAACCCTAAGGAGAGCTTACATGTTGGTCATCAACACTGCTTTGGGGTCCCTGAGTGATTTCAACGATTAACGAGCGCCGGGGTGCGTTTACGTGCCGTTCATCAACACTCGCGGTTTTGTTCGATTCTGACCCATTTCATGGACTATTACTCACTATTTTGGGGTCCCAAAGCGATTTCTATGGTAGTCGAAGTCCAAGGTGCGCTTACGTGTTGGTCGTCAAGACTCGCAGTTTGGGCTGATTCTTGCCCGTTTCTTTGACTATTACTCAGTTTTGGGGTCCCGAATTGATTTCCACGATTGAGAATCCCCGGGGTGCCTTTATGTATCGATCATCAACACTCACAATTTTGGCCAATTCTGGTCCGTTTCATGGACTATTACTCACAGTTTTGGTGTCCCAAAGCGATTTCCACGGTTATTGAACACCAAGGTCTGCTCACGTGTTGGTCATCAACAATCGCAGTTATGGCTGATTCTGGCCCATTTCTTGGACTACTACTCAGTTTTGGGATCCTAGAGTGATTTCCACGATTGACGAACCCCGAGGTGCTTTTATGCGTCTGTCAGCAATACTCGTAGTTCTGGCCGTTTCTAGCCCATTTCATAGATTATTACTCACTGATTTGGGGTCCATGAGCGATTTCCATGATTGACGAACCCCGGGGTGCGTTTATGTATCGTTCATCAATAATCCTAGGTTTGTACGATTTTGGGGTCCCAAAGCGATTTCCATGGTTGTCGATCCCCAAGGTGTGCTTACGTGTTGGTCGTCAAGATTCGCAGTTTGGGCCAATTTTGGCCCGTTTCTTGGGAAATTACTCAGTTTTGGGGTCCTGAAGTGATTTCACAATTGATGGACCCCGGGTTGTGTTTATGTGTCCGTCATCAACACTCACAATTTTGGCCGCTTTTGGTCCGTTTCGTGAACTATTACTCATCGTTTTGCGGTCCCAGAGCGATTTCCACAATTGACGATCCCTGGGGTGCGGTCACGTGTCCATTGTCAACAATCACAGTTTTGGCCAATTCTGGGCTCCTTCATGGACTATTACTCACCGTTTTGGGGTCCCAAAGCGATTTCCATGGTTGTCGCACCCCAAGGTATGCTTACGTGTTTGTCGTTGAGATTGGTAGTTTGGGCCAATTCTGGCCCGTTTCTTGGACTATTACTCAATTTTGGGGCCCCAAAGTGATTTCACGATCGACGAACCCCTGGGTGCGTTTTGATGTCAGTCATCAACACTCACAATTTCAGCCGATTCTGGTCCGTTTAATGCACTATTACTCCGTGATTTTCGATTCCAGAGCAATTTCCGTGATTGACGATCGTCGGGGTCCGTTTACGTGTCCAACGTCAACACTCACAATTTTGGGCAATTCTACCCTGTTTTGTGGACTATAACTCACCATTTTTGGGTCCCAAGGCCATTTCCATGGTTGTCGCACCCCAAGCTGTGCTTACCTGTTGGTCCTCAAGACTCGGAGTTTGGGCCGATTCTGGCCCGTTTCTTGGACTATTACTCAGTTTTGGGGTCCTGAAGTGATTTCATGGTTGCCGAACCCCGGGGTGCGTTTACGTGTCGGTCATCAACACTCCAACATTTGGCCGACTCTGGTCCGTTTTGTGCACTATTACGCAGCGTTTTGGGGTCCCAGAGCGATTTCCACGATTGATGATCCCCGGGGTGCGTTTACATAACCATCGTCAACACTCACAGATTTGGCCAATTCTGACCCGTTTCATGAACAATTACTCACCGTTTTGGGGTCCCGTAGCGATTTCCATAGTTGATGAACCCTCGCAGTTTTGGTCGATTCTGGCCCGTTTCATGGACTATTACTCACTTCTTTGGGGTCCCTGAATGATTTCTACGATTAATGAACAGCGGGGTGCATTTGCGTGTTGTTCATCAACACTCGCGGTTTTGGTCGATTCTGACCCATTTTGTGGACTATTACTCACCATTTTGGGGTCCCAAAGCGATTTCCATGGTTGTCGAAGCCCAAGGTGCGCTTACGTGTTGGTCGTCAAGACTCGCAGTTTGGGCCGATTCTGGCCCGTTTCTTTGACTATTACTCAGTTTTGGGGTCCCCGGGTGATTTCCACGACTGACAATCCCTAGGGTGCCTTTATTTATCGATCATCAACACTCACAATTTGGTTCAATTCTGGTCCGTTTCATGGACTATTACTCACAATTTTGGGGCCCCAAAGCTATTTCCATGGTTGTTGAACACCAAGGTGTGCTCATGTGTTGGTCATCAACAATCGCAGTTATGGCTGATTCTGGCCCATTTCTTGGACTATTACTCAACTTTGGGATCCCAGAGTGATTTCCACGATTGACGATCCCCGAGATGCGTTTAAGCGCCGGTCACCAATACTCGTAGTTTTGGCCGTTTCTGGCCCATTTCATGGATTATTACTCACTAATTTGGTGTCCCTGAGCGATTTCCATGATTGACGAACCCTGGGGTGCGTTTATGTATCGTTCATCAGTAATCCTAGGTTTTTACGATTTTGGGTTTCCAAAGCGAATTCCATGGTTGTCGATCCCCAAGGTGTGCTTACGTGTTGGTCGTCAAGACTTGCAGTTTGGGTCAATTTTGGACCATTTCTTGGAAAATTACTCAGTTTTGGGGTCCTGAAGTGATTTCACAATTGACGGACCCCGGGGTGCGTTTACGTGTCCGTCATCAACACTCACAATTTTGGCCGCTTTTGGTCCGTTTCGTGAACTATTACTCAGCGTTTTGCGGTCCCAGAGCGATTTCCACAATTGACGATCCCTGGGGTGCGGTCATGTGTCCATTGTCAACACTCACAGTTTTGGCCAATTCTGGGCTCTTTCATCGACTATTACTCACCGTTTTGGGGTCCCAATGCGATTTCCATGGTTGTCGCACCCCAAGGTGTGCTTACGTGTTTGTCCTCGAGATTCTGGCCCGTTTCTTGGACTATTACTCAGTTTTGGCCGATCCTGGTACTCACTTCTTTGGGGTCCCTGAGTGATTTCTATAGTTAACGAACGCCGGGGTGCGTTTACATGTCGTTCATCAACACTCGCGGTTTTGGTCAATTCTGACCCATTTCGTGGACTATTACTCACCATTTTTGGGTCCCAAAGCGACTTCCATGGTTGTCGAAGCCCAAGGTGCGCTTACGTGTTGGTTGTCAAGACTCGTAGTTTGGGCCGATTCTGGCCCGTTTCATTGACTATTAGTCAGTTGTGGGGTTCCGAAGTGATTTCCACGACTGACAATCCCCGGGGTGCCTTTATGTGTTGATCATCAACACTCACAATTTTGGCCAATTCGGTCCATTTCTTGGACTATTACTCACAGTTTTGGGGTCCCAAAGCGATTTCCATGGTTGTTGAACACCAAGGTGTGCTCACGTGTTGGTCATCAACAATCGCAGTTATGGCTGATTCTGGCCCATTTCTTGGACTATTACTCAATTTTGGGATCCTGGAGTGATTTCCATGATTGACGAAACCCGAGATGCGTTTATGCGTCGGTCATCAATACTCGTAGTTTTGGCCATTTCTGGCCCATTTCATGGATTATTACTCACTGATTTGGGGTCCCTGAGCGATTCCCATGATTGATGAACCCTGGGGTGCGTTTATGTATCGTTCATCAGTAATCCTAGGTTTGTACGATTTTGGGGTTCCAAAGCGATTTCCATGGTTGTCGATCCACAAGGTGTGCTTACGTGTTGGTCATCAAGACTCGCAGTTTGGGTCAATTTTGGACCATTTCTTGGAAAATTACTCAGTTTTGGGGTCCTGAAGTGATTTCACAATTGACGGACCCCGGGGTGCGTTTACGTGTCCATCATCAACACTCACAATTTTGGCCGCTTTTAGTCCGTTTCGTGCACTATTACTCAGTATTTTGCGGTCCCAGAGCGATTTCCACAATTGACGATCCCTGGGGTGCGGTCATGTGTCCATTGTCAACACTCACAGTTTTGGCCAATTCTGGGCTCTTTCATCGACTACTACTCATTGTTTTGGGGTCCCAAAGCGATTTCCATGGTTGTCGCACCCCAAGGTGTGCTTACGTGTTTGTCGTCGAGATTGGCAATTTGGGCCAATTCTGGCCCGTTTCTTGGACTATTACTCAGTTTTGGGGCCCCAAAGTGATTTCACAATTGACGAACCGCGGGGTGCTTTTACGTGTCCATCGTCAACACTCACAGTTTTGGCCAATTCTTCCCTGTTTCGTGGCCTATAACTCACTGTTTTTGGGTCCCAAGGCGATTTCCATGGTTGTCGCACTCCAAGATGTGCTTACCTGTTGGTCTTCAAGACTCGGAGTTTGGGCCGATTCTGGCCCGTTTCTTGGACTATTACTCAGTTTTGGGGTTCTGAAGTGATTTCACGATTGACGAACCCTGGGGTGCGTTTATGTGTCAGTCATCAACACTCCAACATTTTGGGGTCCCAGAGCGATTTCCACGATTGACGATCCCCGGGGTGCGTTTACATAACCATCGTCCACACTCACAGTTTTGGCCAATTCTGACCCGTTTCTTGAACTATTACTCACCATTTTGGGGTCCCGAAGCAATTTCCATAGTTAATGAACCCTAAGGAGCGCTTACATGTGGGTCATCAACACTCGCAGTTTTGGCCGATTCTGGCCCGTTTCATGGACTATTGCTCACTGCTTTGGGGTCCCTGAGTGATTTCTACGGTTAACGAACACTGGGGTGCGTTTACGTGTCGTTCATCAACACTTGCGGTTTTGGTCGATTCTGACCCATTTCATGGACTATTACAAACCATTTTGGGGTCCCAAAGCGATTTCCATGGTTGTCGAAGCCCAAGGTGCGCTTACGTGTTGGTCGTCAAGACTCACAGTTTGGGCCGATTCTGGCCCGTTTCTTTGACTATTACTCAGTTCTGGGGTCCCTAAGTGATTTCCACGATTGACAATCCCCGGGCTGCCTTTATGTGTCGATTATCAACACTCACAATTTTGGCCAATTCTGGTCCATTTCATGGACTATTACTCACAGTTTTGGGGTCCCAAAGCGATTTCCATGGTTGTTGAACACCAAGGTGTGCTCACGTGTTGGTCATCAACAATCGTAGTTATGGCTGATTTTGGCCCGTTTCTAGGACTATTACTCAGTTTTGGGATCCTAGAGTGATTTCCACGATTGACGAACCCCCAGGTGCGTTTATGCGTCGGTCATCAATACTCGTAGTTTTGGCCGTTTCTGGCCCATTTCATGGATTATTACTCACTGATTTGGGGTCCCTGAGTGATTTCCATGATTCAGGAACCCCGGGGTGCGTTTATGTATCGTTCATCAATAATCCTAGGTTTGTACGATTTTGGGGTCCCAAAGCGATTTCCATGGTTGCCGATCCCCAAGGTGTTCTTATGTGTTGGTCGTCAAGACTCGCAGTTTGGGCCAATTTTGGCCCGTTTCTTGAAGTGATTTCACAATTGACGGACCCCAGGGTGCGTTTACGTGTCCGTCATCAACACTCACAATTTTGGCCGCTTTTGGTCCGTTTCGTGAACTATTACTCAGCGTTTTGCGGTCCCAGTGCGATTTCCACAATTGACGATCCCTGGGGTGTGGTCACGTGTCCATTGTCAACACTCACAATTTTGGCCAATTCTGGGCTCTTTCATGGACTATTACTCACCGTATTGGGGTCCCAAAGCAATTTCCATGGTTGTCGCACCCCAAGGTGTGCTTACGTGTTTGTCATCGAGATTCTGGCCCGTTTCTTGGACTATTACTCAGTTTTGGGGCCCCGAAGTGATTTCACGATCGACGAACCCCGGGGTGCGTTTACGTGCCGGTCATCAACACTCACAATTGTGGCCGATTCTGGTCTATTTCATGCACTATTACTCCGCGTTTTGCGGTCCCAGAGCGATTTTCACGATTGACAATCGCCGGGGTGCGTTTACGTGTCCATGGTCAACACTCACAGTTTTGGCCAATTCTACCTTGTTTTCTGGACTATAACTCACTATTTTCTTACCTCTTGGTCGTCAAGACTAGGAGTTTGGGCTGATTCTGGCCCGTTTCTTGGACTATTACTCAGTTTTGGGGTCCTGAAGTGATTTCACGATTGACGAACCCCGGGGTGTGTTTATGTGTGAGTCATCAACACTCCAAATTGTGGCTGACTCTGGTCCATTTTGTGCACTATTACTCAGTGTTTTGGGGTCCCAGAGGATTTCCACAATTGATGATCCTCGGGGTGCGTTTACATAACCATCGTCAACACTCATAGTTTTGGCCAATTCTGACCCGTTTTATGGACTATTACTCATCGTTTTGGGGTCCCGAAGCGATTTCCATAGTTGATGAACCCTAAGGAGCGCTTACATGTCGGTCATCAACACTCGGAGTTTTGGCCGATTCTGGCCCGTTTCATGGACTATCACTCACTGCTTTGGGGTCCCTGAGTGTTTTCAGCGATTAATGAATGCCAGGGTGCGTTTACGTGTCGTCCATCAACACTTGCAGTTTTGGTCGATTCTGACCCATTTCATGGACTATAACTCACCATTTTGGGGTCCCAAAGAGATTTCCATGGCTGTCGAAGCCCAAGGTGCACTTACATGTTGGTCGTCAAGACTCGCAGTTTGGGCCGATTCTGGCCCGTTTCGTTGACTATTACTCAGTTTTGGGGTCCCGAAGTGATTTCCACTACAAACAATCTCCGGGGTGCCTTTATGTGTCGATCATCAGTTCTGACAATTTTGGCCAATTCTAGTCCGTTTCATGGACTATTACTCACCATTTTGGGGTCCCAAAGCGATTTCCATGGTTGTCGCACCCCAAGGTGTACTTACGTGTTTGTCGTCGAGATTGGCACTTTGGGCCAATTCTGGCCCGTTTCTTCGACTATTACTCAGTTTTGGGGCCCCGAAGTGATTTCACGATTGACGGACCCCGGGGTGCGTTTACGTGTCGGTCATCAACACTCACAATTTTGGCCGATTCTGGTCCGTTTCATGCACTATTACTCCGTGTTTTGCGGTCCCGGAGCGATTTCCACGATTGACGATCGCCGGGGTGCGTTTACGTGTCCATCGTCAACACTCATAGTTTTGGAAATTCTACCCTGTTTCATGGACTATAACTCACCGTTTTCTTACCTGTTGGTCGTCAAGACTAGGAGTTTGGGCCGATTCTGGCCCGTTTCTTGGACTACTACTCTGTTTTGGGGTCTTGATATGATTTCACGATTGACGACCCCTGGGGTGAGTTTACGTGTTGGTCATCAACACTCCAAATTTGGGCCGACTCTGGACTGTTTTGTGCACTATTACTCACTGTTTTCGGGTCCCAGAGCGATTTCCACGATTGACGATCATCGGGGTGCGTTTACATAACCATCATCAACACTCACAGTTTTGGCCAATTCTGACCCGTTTCATGGACTATTACTCACCGTTTTGGGGCCCCGAAGCGATTTCCATAGTTGATGAACCCTAAGGAGCGCTTACATGTCGGTCATCAACACTCGGAGTTTTGGCCGATTCTGGCCCGTTTCATGGACTATTACTCACTACTTTGGGGTCCCTGAGTAATTTCAGCGATTAACGAACGCCGGGGTGCGTTTACGTGTCGTTCATCAACACTCGTGTTTTTGGTCGATTCTGACCCATTTCGCGGACTATTACTCACCATTTTGGGGTCCCAAAGCGTTTTCCATGGTTGTCGAAGCCCAAGGTGCCCTTACATGTTGGTCGTCAAGACTCGCAGTTTGGGCCGATTCTGGCCCATTTCTTTGACTATTAGTCAGTTATGGGGTCCGAAAGTGATTTCTACGACTGACAATCCCCAGGGTGCCTTTATGTGTCGATCATCAGCTCTCACAATTTTGGCCAATTTGGGTCTGTTTCATGAACTATTACTCACCGTTTTGGGGTCCCAAAGCGATTTCAATGGTTGTCGCACCCCAAGGCGTGCTTACGTGTTTGTCGTCGAGATTGGCAGTTTGGGCCAATTCTGGCCCGTTTCTTGGACTATTACTCAGTTTTGGGCCCCCGAAGAGATTTCACGATTGACGAACCCGGGGTGCGTTTACGTGCCGGTCATCAACACTCACAGTTTTGGCTGATTCTAGTCCGTTTCATGCACTATTACTCCGTGTTTTGCGGTCCCAGAGTGATTTTAACGATTGACAATCCCCGGGGTGCGTTTACGTTTCCATCGTCAGCACTCACAGTTTTGTCTAATTCTATCCTGTTTCGTGGACTATAACTCACTGTTTTCTTACTAGTTGGTCGTCAAGACTAGGAGTTTGGGCCAATTCTGGCCCGTTTCTTGGACTATTACTCAGTTTTGGGGTCCTGAAGTGATTTCATGATTGACAAACCCCGGGGTGCATTTACGTGTCGGTCATCAACACTCTGAATTTTGGCTGTCTCTGGTCCGTTTCATGCACAATTACTCTGCGTTTTGGGGTCCCAGAGCGATTTCCACAATTGACGATCCCAGGGGTGCGTTTACATAACCATCATCAACACTCACAGTTTTGGCCAACTCCGACCCGTTTCATGGACTATTACTCACCATTTTGGGGTCCCGAAGCGATTTCCATAGTTGATGAACCCTAAGGAGCGATTACATGTCGGTCATCAACAGTCGGAGTTTTGGCCGATTCTGGCCCGTTTCATGGACTATTACTTACTGCTTTGGGGTCCCTGAGTGTTTTCAGCGATTCACGAACGCCAGGGTGCGTTTACGTGTCGTTCATCAAAAATTGCAGTTTTGGTCGATTCTGACCCATTACGTGGCTATAACTCACCATTTTGGGGTCCCAAAGAGATTTCCATGGCTGTCGAAGCCCAAGGTGCACTTACGTGTTGGTCGTCAAGACTCACAGTTTGGCCGATTCTGGCCCGTTTCTTTGACTATTACTCAGTTTTGGGGTCCCGAAGTGATTTCCACTACAGACAATCTCTGGGGTGCCTTTATGTGTCGATCACCAGCTCTGACAATTTTGGCCAATTTGGGTCCGTTTCATGGACTATTACTCACCATTTTGGGGTCCCAACGCGATTTCCATGGTTGTCGCACCCCAAGGTGTACTTACGTGTTTGTCGTCGAGATTGGTACTTTGGGTCAATTCTGGCCCGTTTTTTCGACTATTACTCAGTTTTGGGGCCCCGAAGTGATTTCACGATTGACGAACCCCGGGGTGCGTTTACGTGTCGGTCATCAACACTCACAATTTTGGCCGATTCTGGTCCATTACATGCACTATTACTCCGTGTTTTGCGGTCCCAGAGCGATTTCCACGATTGACGATCGCCGGGGTGCATTTACGTGTCCATCGTCAACACTCATAGTTTTGGCAATTCTACCCTGTTTCGTGGACTATAACTCACCGTTTTCTTACCTGTTGGTCGTCAAGACTAGGAGTTTGGGCCGATTCTGGCCCGTTTCTTGGACTACTACTCAGTTTTGGGGTCTTGATATGATTTCACGATTGACGGCCCCTGGGGTGAGTTTACGTGTCGGTCATCAACACTCCAAATTTGGGCCGACTCTGGACCGTTTCATGCACTATTACTCAGTGTTTTGGGTCCCAGAGCGATTTCCACTATTGACGATCACCGGGGTGCGTTTACATAACCATCGTCAACACTCATAGTTTTGGCCAATTCTGACCCATTTCATGGACTATTACTCACCGTTTTGGGGTCCCGAAGCGATTTCCATAGTTGATGAACCCTAAGGAGCACTTACATGTCGGTCATCAGCACTCGGAGTTTTGGCCGATTCTGGCCCGTTTCATGGACTATTACTCACTTCTTTGGGGTCCTTGAGTAATTTCAGCGATTAACGAACGCCGGGGTGCGTTTACGTGTCGTTCATCAACACTCGCGGTTTTGGTCGATTCTGACCCATTTCGCGGACTATTACTCACCATTTTGGGGTCCCAAAGCGTTTTCCATGGTTGTCGAAGCCCAAGGTGCCCTTACGTGTTGGTCGTCAAGACTCGCAGTTTGGGCCGATTCTGGCCCGTTTCTTTGACTATTAGTCAGTTATGGGGTCCCGAAGTGATTTCCACGACTGACAATCCCCGGGGTGCCTTTATGCGTCGATCATCAGCTCTCACAATTTTGGCCAATTTGGGTCCCAAAGCGATTTCCATGGTTGTCGCACCCCAAGGTGTGCTTACGTGTTTGTCGTCGAGATTGGCAGTTTGGGCCAATTCTGTCCCGTTTCTTGGACTATTACTCAGTTTTGGGGCCCTGAAGAGATTTCATGATTGACGAACCTGCGGTTCGTTTACGTGCCAGTCATCAACACTCACAATTTTGGCTGATTCTAGTCCGTTTCATGCACTATTACTCGGTGTTTTGCGGTCCCAGAGCGATTTTCACGATTGACAATCCCCGGGGTGCGTTTACGTGTCCATCATCAACACTCACAGTTTTGTCCAATTCTATCCTGTTTCGTGGACTATAACCCACCGTTTTCTTACCAGTTGGTCGTCAAGACTAGGAGTTTGGGCCAATTCTGGCCTGTTTCTTGGACTATTACTCAGTTTTGGGCTCCTTAAGTGATTTCATGATTGACGAACCCAGGGGTGCATTTACGTGTCGGTCATCAACACTCTGAATTTTGGCTGACTCTGGTCCGTTTCGTGCACTATTACTCAGCGTTTTGGGGTCCCAGACCGATTTCCACAATTGACGATCCCCGGGGTGCGTTTACATAACCATCGTCAACACTCACAGTTTTGGCCAATTCAGACCCCCGTTTCATGGACTATTACTCACCGTTTGGGGGTGCCGAAGATTTCCATAATTGATGAACCCTAACGAGCGCTTACATGTCGGTCATCAACACTTGGAGTTTTGGCCGATTTTGGCCCGTTTCATGGACTATTACTCACTGCTTTGGGGTCCCTGAGTGTTTTCAGCGATTAACGAACGCCAGGGTGCATTTACGTGTCGTTCATCAACACTTGCGGTTTTGGTCGATTCTGACCCATTTCGTGGACTATAACTCACTATTTTGGGGTCCCAAAGCGATTTCCATTGCTGTCGAAGCCCAAGGTGCACTTACGTGTTGGTCGTCAAGACTCGCAGTTTGGGCCGATTCTGGCCCATTTCTTTGACTATTACTCAGTTTTGGGGTCCTGAAGTGATTACCACTACTGACAATCCCCGGGGTGCCTTTATGTGTCGATCACGAGCTCTCACAATTTTGGCCAATTCTGGTCCGTTTCATCGACTATTACTCACCATTTTGGGGTCCCAAAGCGATTTCCATGGTTGTCGCACCCCAAGGTGTGCTTATGTGTTTATCATCGAGATTGGCACTTTGGGCGAATTCTGGCCCGTTTCTTTGACTATTACTCAGTTTTGGGGCCCCGAAGTGATTTCACGATTGACGAGTCTCGGGGTGTGTTTACTTGTCGGTCATTAACACTCACAATTTTGGCCAATTCTGGTCCGTTTCATGCACTATTACTCCATGTTTTGTGGTCCCACAGCGATTTCCACGATTGACGATCGCCGGGGTGCGTTTACGTGTCCATCGTCAACACTCCTACTTTTGGCCAATTCTACCCTGTTTCGTGGACTATAACTCACCATTTTCTTACCTGTTGGTCGTCAAGACTCGCAGTTTGGGCCGATTCTGGCCCGTTTCTTTGACTATTAGTCAGGTTTGGGGTCCCAAAGTGATTTCCACAACTGACAATCCCCGGGGTGCCTTTATGTGTCGATCATCAGCTCTCACAACTTTGGCCAATTCTGGTCCGTTTCATGGACTATTACTCACTGTTTTAGGGTCCCAAAGCGATTTCCATGGTTGTCGCACCCCAAGGTGTGCTTACGTGTTTGTTGTCGAGATTGGCAGTTTGGGCCAATTCTGGCCCGTTTCTTGGACTATTACTCAGTTTTGGGGACCCGAAGTGATTTCACGATTGACGAAGACTGGGGTGCGTTTACGTGTTGGTCATCAACACTCATAATTTTGGCCGATACTGGTCCGTTTCATGCACAATTACTCCGTGTTTTGCGGTCCCAGAGCGATTTCCACGATTGACGATCGCCGGCTTGTGTTTACGTGTCCATCGTCAACACTCACAGTTTTGGCAATTCTACCCTGTTTCGTGGACTATAAATCACCGTTTTCTTACCTGTTGGTCGTCAAGACTAGGAGTTTGGGCCGATTCTGGCCCGTTTCTTGGACTATTACTTAGTTTTGGGGTCCTGGTATGATTTCATGATTGACGACCCCTGGGGTGCGTTTCGTGCACTATTACTTAGCGTTTTGGGGTCCCAGAGCGATTTCCATGATTGACGATCACCGGGGTGCATTTATATAACCATAGTCAACACTCACAGTTTTGGCCAATTCTGCCCCGTGTCATGGACTATTACTCACCGTTTTGGGGTCCCGGAGCGACTTCCGTATTTGATGAACCCTAAGGAGCGCTTAGATATCGGTCATCAACACTCGGAGTTTTGGCCGATTCTGGCCCGTTTCATGGACTATTACTCACTGCTTTGGGGTCCCTGAGTAATTTCACCGATTAACGAACGCCGGGGTGCGTTTACGTGTCGTTCATCAACACTCGCGGTTTTTGTCGATTCTGACCCATTTCGTGGACTATTACTCACCATTTTGGGGTCCCAAAGCGATTTCCATGGTTGTCGAAGCCCAAGGTGCCCTTACGTGTTGGTCGTCAAGACTCGTAGTTTGGGCCGATTCTGGCCCGTTTCTTTGACTATTAGTCAGTTTTGGGGTGCCGAATTGATTTCCACGACTGACAATCCCCAGGGTGCCTTTATGTGTCGATCATCAGCTCTCACAATTTTGGCCAATGTTGCTCCGTTTCTTGGACTATTACTCACCGTTTTGGGTTCCCAAAGCGTTTTCCATGGTTGTCGCACCCCAAGGTGTGCTTACGTGTTTGTCAGCCAGATTGGCAGTTTGGGCCAATTCTGGCTCGTTTCTTGAACTATTACTCAGTTTTGGGGCCATGAAGTGATTTCACGATTGACGAACCCCCGGGCGCGTTTACGTGTCGGTCATCAACACTCATAATTTTGGCCGATTCTGGTCCGTTTCATGCACTATTACTCCGTGTTTTCCGGTCCCAGAGCGATTTCCACGATTGACGATCACCGGGGTGCGTTTACGTGTCCATCGTCAACACTGACAGTTTTGGCCAATTCTACCCTGTTCCATGGACTATAAATCATCGTTTTCTTACCTATTTGTTGTCAAGACTAGGACTATTACTCAATTTTGGGGTCCTGAAGTGATTTCACGATTGACGAGCCCCGGGGTGCATTTACGTGTCGGTCATCAACATTCCAAATTTTGGCCAACTCTGGTATGTTTTGTGCACTATTACTCGGCGTTTTGGGGTCCCAGAGCGATTTCCATGATTGACGATCCCCGGGGTGCATTTACATAACCATTGTCAACACTCACAGTTTTGGCCAATTTTGACCCGTTTCATGGACTACTCACCGTTTTGGGGTCCCGAAGCGATTTCCATAGTTGATGAACCCTAAGGAGCGCTTACGTGTCGATCATCAAAACTCGGAATTTTGGCTGATTCTAGCCCGTTTCTTGGACTATTACTCACTGCTTTGGGGTCCCTGAGTGGTTTCAGTGATTAACGAACGCTAGGGTGCGTTTACGTGTCGTTCATCAACACTCACTGTTTTGGTCGATTCTGGCCCATTTCGTGGACTATTGCTCACCATTTTCGGGTCCCAAAGCGATTTCCATGGTAGTTGAAGCCCAAGGTGTGCTTAGGTGTTGGTCGTCAAGACTCGCAGTTTGGGCCGATTCAGGCCCGTTTCTTTGACTATTACACAGTTTTGGGGTCCCGAAGTGATTTCCACGACTAACAATCCCCAGGGTGCCTTTATGTCTCGATCATCACCTCTCACTATTTCGGCCAATTCTGGGCCATTTCATGGACTATTACTCACCGTTTTGGGGGCCCAAAGTGATTTCCATGGTTGTCGCACCCAGGGTGTGCTTACGTGTTTGTCGTCGAGATTGGCAGTTTGGGCCAATTCTGGCCCGTTTCTTGGACTATTACTCAGTTTTGGGGCCTCGAAGTGATTTCACAATTGACGAACCCTGAGGTACATTTACCTGTCGGTCAACACTCAGAATTTTGGCCGATTCTGGTCCATTTCATGCACTATTACTCCGTGTTTTGCGGTCCCAGAGCGATTTCCACGATTGACGATCGCCGGGGTGCGTTTACGTGTCCATCGTCAACATTCACAGTTTTGGCGAATTCTACCCTGTTTTGTGGACTATAACTCACCGTTTTTGGTTCCCAAGGCGATTTCCATGAATGTTGCACCCCAAGGTGTGCTTACCTGTTGGTCGTCAAGACTCGGAGTTTGGGCCGATTCTGGCCCGTTTCTTGGACTATTACTCAGTTTTGGGGTCCTGAAGTGATTTCACGATTGACGAACCCCGGGGTGCGTTTACGTGTCGGTTATCAACACTCCAAATTTTGGCCGACTCTGGTCCGTTTCGTGCACCATTACTCAGCGTTTTGGGGCCCTAGAGCGATTTCCACGATTGACGATCCCTGGGGTGCGTTTACATAACCATCGTCAACACTCACATTTTTGGCCAATTCTGACCCATTTCCTGGACTATTACTTACCGTTTTGCGGTCCCGAAGCAATTTCCATAGTTGATGAACCCTAAGGAGTGCTTACATGTCGGTCATCAACACTCAAGAGTTTTTAACGATTCTGGCCCATTTCATGGACTATTACTCACTTCTTTGGGGTCCCTGAGTGATTTTGACGATTAACAAACGCCGGGGTCCGTTTTCGTGTCATTCATCAACACTCATGGTTTTGGTCGATTCTGACCCATTTCGTGGACTATTACTCACCATTTTGGTGGTCCCAACACGAAGATCTGTCTGGGGAGAAAAGTTTCACCCTGGACCGCGTTATTGTTGATGATTGAAGGAACCATCGAGCCTTGCTGCGACGACACAGAGGAACTCTCAAAGAAGGCACCAATGTCGGTGTCAAAACCGGCGGATCTCGGGTAGGGGGTCCCGAACTGTGCATCTAAGGCTAATGGTAACAGGAGGCAGGGGACACAATGTTTTACCCAGGTTCGGGCCCTCTCGATGGAGGTAATACCCTACTTCCTGCTTGATTGATCTTGATGATATGAGTATTACAAGAGTTGATCTACCACGAGATCGTAGAGGCTAAACCCTAGGAGCTAGCCTATGATTCTGATTGTTCTCTTCCTACGACTAAACCCTCCGGTTTATATAGTCACCGGAGGTGGCTAGGGTTACACAGAGTCGGTTACAGAGAAGCAGATCTAACATCCGAATCGCCAAGCTTGCCTTCCACGCAAAGGAGAGTCCCATCCGGACACGGGACGAAGTCTTGAATCTTGTATCTTCATAGTTCAACAGTCCGGCGAAAGTATATAGTCCGGCGGTCCGGATACCCCCTAATCCAGGACTCCCTCAGTAGCCCCTGAACCAGGCTTCAATGACGACGAGTCCAGCACGCAGATTGTCTTCGGCATTGCAGGGTGGGTTCCATCTCTGAATACTCCAAGGTAGATTCTGGACACAAGGATTGTGTCCGTCTCTGCAAAATAATTTCCACACACCACCGTAGGGAGCATAATTTTTTCACGAACCGAATCCGCTGACATTTTTTTCATAACTTGATATCACATTGTGTCCCGGTCCTTATCCGAACCATTTCTCAACCAGCTACTGCGCATATTGTGAGATGGTTTCCTGGGCATGTCTTGTCGAAGCAGAGATCATGTCCCCCTTATCACGGGACTCTCATCAATACGGGTGCGGGTAGCCTAATCGTATCGCCAATCGCGGCGAGTGGGGAACGAGCAGGTTCCATCAGGCAAGTAGGGAGGCGCAAAAGTTTTTATTGCCTCTATAAAGAGATAAGGCCTCTTCTTCTTCACCCATGCCTTTTCCTTTCGCTCGTCCATTCCCTTCTGCTCGAGCCCTAGCGCCCAAGCGCTCGTCTTCTCCACCAAAAAAGGTTTTCCGAAGATGTCCGGATCCGGAGCAGGAGGTAAGTGGATGGCCTCTACCGTCTAGGAGAAGGATATCAAAAAGCTTCGAGAGGCCGGGTACCTGGCCAAGAAAATCGGCCACCGTCTTCCGACGGCGGGACATATCGTCCCTAATCCGGAGCCTCGCGATAGGGTTGTGTTTCTCCCTCATTTCGTCCGTGGGCTCGGGTTTCCCCTTCACCCATTTGTTCGCAGCATCATGTATTATTATGAGATTGATTTTCATGATCTGTCCCCTAATTCTTTCCTTAACATCTCGACGTTTATCGTCGCGTGTGAGGCCTTTCTCCTTATTTCGCCACACTTCGGCTTATGGCTGAAGATCTTCAATGTGAAGCCCAAGGTGGTGAACGGCGAGCACGCCGAGTGCGGAGGGGCCATGGTAAGCTAGATGCCCAAGGTCACATGGCCGACAGGCACCTTCAATTATTCCGTCAAGGAGTGGCAGCAGCAGTGGTTCTACATCACTGAGCCGCGCGGCAAAAAGTGGGCCGCTGCTCCCGAATTCAAATCTGGAGCCACCCTGCGGCTCACGTCCTGGCCCAAGAAGGGCCTGAACTGGTCCTCGTCCGATAAGCTGTCGGTGCTCCAAACGCGCGTCAAGGGCGTGGTAGACAAGGACGTCAAACTCATCAATGTAGTCTAGGTGATGTTAGTTCACCTAGTTCTTCATTGCCAACACCGGACCTGTAATTTGTGGGAATACGACCCAGCCGAGCACCAGACCCTGCAGGAGCTCTACGACTCCTCACACAAGGATATCTGGAAGGTGCTCTTCAAGTCCGGCAAACCATGGCCAGACTCCGCCGAGGACCGTGGGTATCAACTGTCCCGCCCCGCAAGTCCGGTAAGTTATCGCTATGTTTTGTCCATCCATGTTTAGCTGGCATATCCCAAGGAAGACGCTTTATTATGCTTTCCCCATTTACCCCAGGAATGGACGAAGAAGGCAGGGCACATACATTTTCTGGCCCCACTGCTAGAAGAACTGGCAGGACCACTTCTGACGAAGATGCTGGTCCCAGCGCCTTACAAGGCGCCGAAGAAAGAGGCATTCAAGGAGGCCAAGGAGACCCGGAGCGGCCTCCGTTGCCGTGACACAGAATCTGAAGACTCCAACGCCCATCCTTCCTCTGAAGATGACAAGGAGGAGGAAGAAGATGAGTCCTCCATGGGGGGAGGAATGAAAAGGATGGCCTCCTCATCCTTGTAGGCCGAATCACCAAAGAGGGGGGAAATCCCCTTCCAGAGGCGTCCACCACGGCTTCCAATAGCAGCTCGGAGTGGGATCCCAGGGCCCAGCCCCTGGTAAAATCGCGAGTACACGAAATCCGAACATGCCTACACGTCCACGATCACTAAGGTGTAATATTTTAACTTGCGCCACACTTTGTGCATCCCGGCGAGGCCTCGCGCCGAACAATCCTCGTCGGAGGATTCGCTGAGCTCAGATGCCCTAGAGAGCGAGACGCCTCCGGAGGCCCCTTCCTCGAAGCCTGGGCGTGACACCGAGGTGTCGTCCCAGTAGGACCCAGACCAGGGAGGGCACACCTCTGAGGCCGGATACACAGGAGCAACGGTTCCCATGAACATCGACGGCGGGGGCGATCTTAGATTCGGCCCGCAGCCGGACACGGTCCCGGAGACGTTTGAGGCTCCAGGATCAGGCAGGCAGCCCCCCTTGACTAAAGGAGGCGAGCCCGCTCCACCGGCAACCTCTGTCCAGCCAGAGGTGCAGGGCGGCTTATCGACAGCGCTAAAGAGTGCTTCCATCATCAATGAACATCGCGCCCTTATGGGTGCGGTGATTGAAAAGATTCAGTCCGCTGAGAGCGGACTGAATGAGTCCTGCATCATCCTTATAAAAGGCTTTGAGGTATGTTTTAGGAACCTTTGAATATTGTCACAGTATGGATAGTAGCCCCTGATGCACTGTCCGGTGAAAGAGAGAACAAGACAGGGGATCAAATTTCCACTTCGCAGGAGACTTAGTTGATGACATATATCTCTTCGTTTATAAACAGGCATCTGTAGCAATGACCGCCTCTCATGCTTTGAAAGTGTCTGGACTGAAGCAGAGTCTGGAGCGGGCCGAAGAAGAACATGGCCGAGTGAAGAAGAAGTTGGAGGACACGCAAGGTATGTCGAAACCTTGATAAGTATAGCACAAATGAGTATTTGTGCCTGATGAAATTATTTGTATTGTGTGCTCTAGAAGCAAATGGAAAAATTGAGGCACTAAAAAGGCTGTGGCTGAAGCCGACAAGAAGGCCGCCGCGGAGCAGGCTCTTCGGAGAGGCATGAGGCCAGGGTCACTGAAGCTGAACGAGAGCTCCAGGAGGCCGTGAAGAAAAGCTAGACTTTGGAGCAGAGTCTATCAGAGAAAGAATCCGAACTCGCCCAAGCTCTCCAAGTCGCAAATGATGTTCGGGAAGAAGCCCGAGGTGCTCTGAAGGACATTCAGGATGCGAGGAGGCTTGCAGCTGGAAAGGCTTTATTCAAAATGATTTTTATGAAGTAACAAGAGAAATTCAAAGTGACAAATTGAATTCTTATTTCTCCAGGGGCGTTTGCGGACCTGCCACGCAGCATATCTGATGCTGCTCAATTGTACCGAGCTGAGGAGAAGAAGACTGTGGAAAAGCATTTCTGGTCGCAGTATTTGGCGCCGAATTATCCAGTGCCATTTGTCGATCAGCTGATGCAGCTGATCAAACTGCATCAGGCGGCCGAACTAGCCATGAAGGACTTAGTTGTCCGGCTATGGCCCGCCGAGCCAATTCCAAGCAGTTACTTCGGGCTCGTGAAGCGGATTGTTGGTGCTTGCCCTCGGCTCAAAGTCATTAAGCGGTCGTTCTGTATAGAAGGTGCTCGAATGGCATTTGCTCGTGCGAAAGTGCACTGAGGGAAGCTTGATGCTGAAAAGCTGATGACTGAGGGACCGCCGGAGGGTAAGGAGCACCGCAAGCCCGGATTAAATTATGATGGTGTCCTGAAAGGAGCCCGCCTTGTGGCGGAGCAATGTACCAAGGACATTATATTTCCCTGAAGACAGTCATGCTGTCCTTTGTAATGCGGAATGCTGGCACTTTTATTATGTATTGCCTGTTATATAAAAGTTTTTCCTCCTGTGTGGCCGTTTGATATATATGAATCCTGAGAGTTGGCCAGTCGTCGGCTTCTGCCCCCACATAGAAAGTACGGGGGTGTTCGGGACAAACCTGAACACTCTTTATCCCATTTTTGGGTCCTTGAAGGAGGTGTTCAACATAGCGAACTAGGCAATCAGATTATAGGGTTGTATCACTCTCACTTAGCCATAGGAATTCGAGTATGGTAGGCGCAGCCCCTGGTGTTCGGAAGACCGTACGAGGGGCTCTAACAACACCTCATCGGAAGACCGATCCGTCGCACTCTGCATTTTTTATGGCATTATGCAGAATAAATCCTTAAAGATTTTATAACCTCTCGAACAGCTGACCAGCTCTCGCCGGATCATGACAGTCAGTTTTCGGCTTTCTCTACTGAGGTGCTCGTCCGGAAGAATCGGGACACAATCATAGTAGTTCTCCCAGCGCTACGTTAGCCGATGAAGTGGAACGTAAGGTACCAAAACATGGGAGCCGGGCAAACCCAGCTAATGACCGAAGACATGATTCGGAGCTGATGCATATAATGCTATAAGTTCGGGGTGCCGAGTGACCAAGAAGGTGGCCGGACTTTGTTGCCATATCATGGGTACAATGAAGCCCCCGGCGTATTAGGGCATGACAGGATGTGCGGGTGCCGTTATGACGAAAAAGGTGTCAATGAGGAATGACAACCAGTAAGTGTCATATAAATCTATATGTTGTAGTAGAGTGACACGTCTATGCGTATGAGTACGGTTTATGCTATAAAAGGAGGTATGATGGCAGAACCTGTTGAGACCGGGCGGGAGGAAGCTGTGTGCGGATCCGAAGTGTATCCGGATTGTCTTCTTGGGGAATATTTATGTATTCCCTCTTTGTGCATCCAAGCTGATTCCATGTCGCCAGTCGTGTTCTGCGCAAAAGTGAGCCTGTAAATAGAATGCTTAGAGACATTTGTGTGTCATAGGGCGGTTGAACCGCCCTCCCCAGCTTATGCCGGAGTGCTTGATTGAAGCCTGGTCGAGCCAGGCTATCATGCCATAAAGTAGCTCGGACTACTTTGTTGGTGTCCGGGGGGTTGGCTGTCGAATCGAGGTTCGATAGAAAGGCACAACTCGCTGCCTTAGCGGCGGTATACTTTCCAGTGTCGGGGTGGAATTCGGCCTTGCCCGTAATTCTGACTATGTCACATGGGCTTGGTATTTTAAGTTTGCCATAGGCATGGTGTGTTACCACGTTGAATCGAGCCAACGCGGTTTGTCCTGGCAGTACGTAATAGTTACTATATAAAGGGACAATGTCGAAGACTTACTCTTCAGTATGGCGATTGTTCGGTGATCCGAAGACAACCTCCAGGGTGGTGGGCCTGTAAAACTGACCTTTACACCTGATACGACATCTTGAGAAGATGTTTTTAGCGGGTTTGATCCTCGAGCGATCAATACTTATCTCGTGCACTGTGTCCTGGTGCAGCAAGTTTGAGCGACCAATAGGGGCTCGTGTGAGGTGGAACCCACCAACTATTGTGTCGAGGATAAGTGCAACTGAATTGCCATGGTTGGAATAGGCTGGACGGTCTATGTGATCGGAGATGATCGGCCGTATTTTTGTACCATGGGGCGACTTGTATTGTTGAGTCGGTGTCCCGAGGAGTACACATTCGTTCCCATTTGGGGATGTGGGTGGTGTTTATCACGTTCACCTTGTTGGTTTGCGGAGAATTTTCTTTTACCCCATAATGCTTGATGGTCTGGGCTCCTCGTTGTCTTCATAGCTTTGAGACCCTTTCTTATTATTTCCGGCACATGACTGGCTGGTTTGTTTTGAAGATCCGGTATTCTCTCTTGGTATGATTGGCTGCCGTTCCAGGGGTGCCATGAATTTGACATGGGCGGTCCAGTATGCGGCCCGGGCCGGATGGGCCTGAATTGTTCTTTTTCCGCTGACCAGACTGGGAGCCGCGGAATCCGGCATCAATTGTCGTATCTTGGGTGTCATCATTGTTCCTGTGACGCTTATGTTTGTTGCGTCGATGTGTATGGATGCTGTCTTGCAGGTCCTACGTATTGCCCCCGGCCGTAATGTATTGGCGTCGGGGTGTGGGCATTAGGACCTCCTCCTCGAGTTGAGGTAGCAACTTGTGCTTTGGGTAACCTTTGGTGGAGCACTCGAGTCCGTATTCCTTGGCTGCCAGGACTTCAGTCCATCTGTCTATGAGCAGATCTTGATCAGCTTGGAGCTGCTGCTGCTTCTTTTTCAGGCTTCTTGCGGTGGCTATAAGTCAGCGCTTGAAGCGCTCCTACTCTACGGGATCCTCAGGTACGCCGAATTCATCATTGCTGAGGCTCACCTCGTCCTTAGAGGGAGGCATATAGTTGTCATCCTCCAAGTATCCGTCAGCCGCCTGTTCATCTGGGCTAACCTGCTCGTCTTATTGTTTGGCCTGCTCGAAGGTAGGCTGATCGGGATTGTATTCATCTTTAGCACCATCTGGATTGTTTTCGTCTCATGTGCCGGTATTGCTGTGGCGGGGCTTAGAGCGGCGCCGATGACGCTCATGCTTTGATTTCTTCCCCACGGGGTTATCCTCTATTGCCTCATCACCATTGGTTTCTTTGGGAGTGTCCACCATATATATATATATTAGACGAGGAGGTGGCTGTCGAGCGCCCTGTGGGCGATGGTTCCTATTCTTCTCCAGCATCATTGTCCACACCGTCGATGTCTTTGGAGTCAAAGTCAAGCACATCGGTCAAATCATCGATAGTGGCAATGAAGTGGGTGGTGGGTGGGTAACGAATTTCTTCGTCGCCTGCTTCCCACTTGAGTAGGACATAGTTCGGCCAAGAGTCTCCTGACAAAGAGAGAGACCTTAATGAATTCAGCACGTCGCTGAAGGGCGAGTGCTGAAATATATCCGCAGCGGTGAACACCATTACCGGAGCCCAATCAGATTCAATGGGCCCGGGTGCGTACGGTCTGGAACCTACAGCCGGACACAAGTCCGGGGGTCCGGTGACACAGACTTCCTTAGAGGTGGAGTCTGTGTTTGGCTCTTCCACCGATGAGTATGCGGCCGCCGGGGCGGGGTCCATCCACCCATCCTCGGATGATGTGATCTGCCCCGGATTTAGGTCCGGAGCTACTGCAGGTGTGATATCCCGAATATTGTCTAAAAGCAGATCTAAGCCATGCTCGTCGTGACTGTTCGGCGCTCCAGGTGTAGACCTGAATCCGTCGAAGATCAAGTCTCCGCAGATATCAGTCGGGTAGTTCAAGTTTCCGAACCTGACCTGATGGCCAGGGGCGTAGCTGTTGATCTGCTCCAGATGGCTGAGCGAATTGGCCCGCAGTGCGAAGCCGCCGAACACAAAGATCTGTCCGGGGAGAAAAGTCTCACACTGGACTGCGTTATTGTTGATGATTGAAGGAACCATCGAGCCTTGCTGCGATGACATAGAGGAACTCTCAATGAAAGCACCAACGTCGGTGTCAAAACCGGCAGATCTCGGGTAGGGGGTCCCGAACTGTGTGTCTAAGGCTAATGGTAACAGGAGGCAGGGGACACAATGTTTTACATAGGTTCAGGCCCTCTCGATGGAGGTAATACCCTACTTCCTCCTTGATTGATCTTGATGATATGAGTATTACAAGAGTTGATCTACCACGAGATCGTAGAGGTTAAACCCTAGGAGCTAGCCTACGATTCTGATTGTTCTCTTCCTACGGACTAAACCCTCCGGTTTATATAGACACCGGAGGAGGCTAGGGTTACACAGAGTCGGTTACAGAGAAGGAGATCTAACATCCAAATCGCCAAGCTTGCCTTCCACGCAAAGGAGAGTCCCATCCGGACATGGGACGAAGTCTTGAATCTTGTATCTTCATAGTCCAACAGTCCGACGAAAGTATATAGTCCGGCTGTCCGGATACCCCCTATTCCAGGACTCCCTCAGTTGCACCCCAAGGTGTACTTACCTGTTGGTCGTCAAGACTCGGAGTTTGGGACGATTCTGGCCCGTTTCTTGGACTATTACTCAGTTTTGGGGTCCTGAAGTGATTTCACGATTGACGAACCCCGGGGTGCATTTATGTGTCGGTCATCAATACTCCAAATTTTGGCCGACACTGGTCCGTTTCATGCACTATTACTTGGCGTTTTGGGGTCCCAGAGTGATTTCCACGATTGACGATCCCCGGGGTGCGTTTACATAACCATCGTAAACACTCACAGTTTTGGCCAATTCTGACCCGTTTCATGGACTATTACTCATCGTTTTGGGGTCCCGAAAAGATTTCCATAGTTGAGAACCATAAGGAGCGCTTACATGTCGGTCATCAAAACTCGGAGTTTTGGCCGATTCTGGCCCATTTGATGGACTATTACTCACTTCTTTGGGGTCCTTGAGTGATTGCGACGATTAACGAACGCCAGGGTGCATTTACGTGTCGATCATCATAACTCGCGGTTTTGGTCGATTCTGACCCATTTCATGGACTATTACTCACAATTTTGGGGTCCCAAAGCGATTTCCATGGTTGTCGAAGCCCAAGGTGCGCTTATGTGTTGGTCGTCAAGACTCGCAGTTTGGGTCGATTCTGGCCGTTTCTTTGACTATTACTCAGTTTTGGGGTCCCGAAGTGATTTCTACGACTGACAATCCCCGGGGTGCCTTTATGTGTCGATCATCAACACTCACAATTTTTGCCAATTCTGGTCCGTTTCATGGTCTATTACTCACAGTTTTTAGGTCCCAAAGCGAATTCCATGGTTGTTGAACACCAAGGTGTGCTCACGTGTTGGTCATCAACAATCGTACTTATGGCCGATTCTGGCCCATTTCTTGGACTATTACTCAATTTTGGGATCCCGGAGTGATTTCCTTGATGGACAAACCCCGAGGTGAGTTTATGCGTCGGTCATCAATACTCGTAGTTTTGGCCGTTTCTGGCCCATTTCATGGATTATTACTCACTGATTTGGGGTCCCTGAACGATTTCCATGATTGACGAACCCCGGGGTGCGTTTATGTATCGTTCATCAGTAATCCAAGGTTTGTACGATTTTGGGGTCCCAAAGCGATTTCCATGGTTATCGATCCCCAAGGTTTGCTTACGTGTTGGTCGTCAAGACTCGCAGTTTTGGCTAATTTTGGCCCGTTTCTTTGAAAATTACTCAGTTTTTGGGGTCCTGAAGTGATTTCACAATTGACGGACCCCGGGGTGCGTTTACATGTCCGTCATCAACTGTCACAATTTTGGCTGCTTTTGGTCCATTTCATGAACTATTACTTAGCGTTTTGCGGTCCCAGAGCGATTTCCACAATCGATGATCCCTGAGGTGCGGTCACGTCTCCATTGTCAACACTCATAGTTTTGGCCAATTCTGGGCTCTTTTATGGACTATTACTCACTGTTTTGGGGTCCCAAAGCGATTTCCATGGTTGTCGCACCCTAAGGTGTGCTTACGTGTTTGTCGTCGAGATTGGCAGTTTGGGCCAATTCTGGCCCGTTTCTTGGACTATTACTCTGTTTTGGGGCCCCAAAGTTATTTCAAGATTGACGAACCCCGGGGTGCATTTACGTGTCAGTCATCGACACTCACAATTTTGGCCGATTCTGGTCCGTTTCATGCACTATTACTCCGTGTTGTGCGGTCCCAGAGCGATTTCCATGATTACGATCCCCGGGGTGCGTTTATGTGTCCATCATCAACACTCACAATTTTGGCCAATTCTACCCTGTTTCGTGGACTATAACTCACCGTTTTTGGGTCCCAAGGCGATTTCCATGGTTGCCGCACCTCAAGGTGTCCTTACCTATTGGTCGTCAAGACTCGGAGTTTGGCCGATTCTGGCCCATTTCTTGGACTATTACTCAGTTTTGGGGTCCGGAAGTGATTTCACGATTGACGAACCCCGTGGTGCGTTTACGTGTCGGTCATCAACACTCCAAATTTTGGCCAAATCTGGTTCGTTTCGTGCACTATTACTCAGCGTTTTGGGGTCCGAGTGCGATTTCCACGATTGAAGATCCCCGGGGTGCGTTTACATAACCATCGTCAACACTCACAGTTTTGGCCAATTCTGACCCGTTTCATGAACTATTACTCGCCGTTTTGGGGTCCCGATGCGATTTCCATAGTTGATGAACCCTAAGGAGCGCTTACATGTCGGTCATCAACACTCGGAGTTTTGGCCGACTCTGGCCCATTTCATGGACTATTACTCACTTCTTTGGGGTCCCTGAGTGATTTCGACGATTAACAAATGCCGGGGTGCGTTTATGTGTCGTTCATCAACACTCGCGGTTTTGTTCGATTCTGATCCATTTCTTGGACTATTACTCCCCATTTTGGGGTCCCAAAACGATTTCCATGGTTGTCGAAGCCCAAGGTGCGCTTATGTGTTGGTCGTCAAGACTCGCAGTTTGGGCCTATACTGGCTCGTTTCTTTGACTATTACTCAGTTTTGGGGTCCCGAAGTGATTTCCACGACTGACAATCCCCGGGGTGCCTTTATGTGTCGATCATCAACACTCACAATTTTGGCCAATTCTGGTCCGTTTCATGGACTATTACTCACAGTTTTTAGGTCCCAAAGCGAATTCCATGGTTGTTGAACACCAAGATGTGCTCACGTGTTGGTCATCAACAATCGCAGTTATGGCCGATTCTGGCCCGTTTCTTGGACTATTACTCAGTTTTGGGATCCCGGAGTGATTTCCATGATTGACGAACCCCGAGGTGCGTTTATGCGTCGGTCATCAATACTCATAGTTTTGGCCATTTCTGGCCCATTTCATGGATTATTACTCAGTGATTTGGGCTCCTTGAGCGATTTCCCTGATTGACGAACCCCGGGGTGCGTTTATGTATCGTTCATCAATAATCCTAGGTTTGTATGATTTTGGGGTCCCAAAGCGATTTCCATGGTTGTCGATCCCCAAGATGTGCTTACGTGTTGGTCGTCAAGACTGGCAGTTTGGGCCAATTTTGGCCCGTTTCTTGGAAAATTACTCAGCTTTGGGGTCCTGAAGTCTTTTCACAATTGACGGACCCCGGGGTGCGTTTACGTGTCCATCATCAACACTCTCGATTTTGGCCGCTTTTGGTCCGTTTCGTGAACTATTACTCATCGTTTTGCGGTCCCAGAGCGATTTCCACAATTGACGTTCCCTGGGGTGCGGTCACGTGTCCATTGTCAACACTCACAGTTTTGGCCAATTCTGGGCTCTTTAGTGGACTATTACTCACCGTATTGGGTTCATAAAGCGATTTCCATGGTTGTCGCACCCCAAGGTGTGCTTACGTGTTTGTCGTCGAGATTGGCAGTTTGGGCCAATTTTGGCCCGTTTCTTGGACTATTACTCAGTTTTGGGGCGCCGAAGTGATTTCACGATTGGTGAACCCCGGGGTGCGTTTACGTGTCGGTCATCAACACTCACAATTTTGGCTGATTCTGGTCCGTTTCATGCACTATTACTTCGTGTTTTGCGGTCCCAGAGCAATTTCCATGATTGACGATCACCGGGGTGCATTTACGTGTCCATCGTCAACACTCACAGTTTTGGCCAATTCTACCCTGTTTCGTGGAATATAACTCACCGTTTTCGGGTCCCAAGGCCATTTCCTTGGTTGCTGCACCCCAAGATGTGCTTACCTGTTGGTCGTCAAGACTCAGAGTATGGGCCGATTCTGGCTCGTTTCTGGGACTATTACTCAGTTTTGGGGTCCTGGAGTGATTTCACGATTGACGAACCCCGGGGTGCGTTTACGTGTCGGTCATTAACATTCCAAATTTTGGACGACTCTGGTCTGTTTCGTGCAATATGACTCAGCATTTTGGGGTCCAAGAGCGATTTCCACGATTGACGATCCCAGGGGTGCGTTTACATAACCATCGTCAACACTCATAGTTTTAGCCAATTCTGACCCGTTTCATGGACTATTACTCACCATTTTGGGGTCCCGAAGCGATTTCCATAGTTGATGAACCCTAAGGAGCGCTTACTTGTCGGTCATCAACACTCGCAGTTCTGGCCGATTCTGGCCCGTTTCATGGACTATTACGCACTGCTTTGGGGTCCCTGTGTGATTTCTATGATTAACGAATGCCGGGGTGCGTTTACGTGTCGTTCATCAACACTCGCGGTTTTGATCGATTCTGACCCATTTCGTGGACTATTACTCACCATTTTGGGGTCCCGTAGCGATTTCCATGGTTGTCGAAGCCCAAGGTGCGCTTACGTGTTGGTCATCAAGACTCGTAGTTTGGGCCGATTCTGGCTTGTTTGTTTGACTATTACTCAGTTTTGGGGCCCCGAAGTGATTTCTATGACTGACAATCCCCGGGGTGCCTTTGTGCCGATCATCAACACTCACAATTTTGGAAAATTCTGGTCTGTTTCATGGACTATTACTCACAGTTTTGGGGTCCCAAAGCGATTTCCATGGTTGTTGAAAACCAAGGTCTGCTTACGTGTTGGTCATCAACAATCGCACTTATGGCCGATTCTGGCCCATTTCTTGGACTATTACTTAGTTTTGGGGTCCCGGAGTGATTTCCACGATTGACGAACCCCGAGGTGCGTTTATGCGTCGGTCATCAATACTCGTAGTTTTGGCCGTATCTGGTGCGTTTATGTATCTGTTGAGGATATAACTACTGAGAGTAAACCACCCAGGAGAGGTCGGTTGACGCTCAACTATACTGAAGCCCATGAAGGCAAAGAAGATGGTGCTTTACTGATAAAGCTTAGAGGCCCAGAGCCCAAAGGCGGATTAGGGCCCATAATGGTAAACCTCCATAGTTGTATAACTTGTATTGTATGTTAGGGAAAAGGGGGAGACCGAGCCGGACACTTGTATGAGCCGGCCTCGGGACTCCGTAAACCGGCCGGGCGTCAACCTGTGTATATAAAGGGACGACCCGGCGGCGGTTCAGGGACAGGAAACAACAACTCGAGACTCAGGCAAAGTGTATTCGCTCCCTGGTCATCGAAACCCAATCAATTCCATTACAACTAGACATAGGCTTTTACCTTCATCGTAAGGGGCCGAACTAGTATAAACTCTCGTGTCCCTTGTCCGGTTTAACCCTTTCAAGCTAATCTCGTTGCGATGGCTCCACGACTAAGTCCTTCCATTAGGACATCTGACGTGTTATTTCCACGACAGTTGGCGCCCACCGTGGGGCTATCGCACGATGGTTTCAAGTTTTTGAAGGGCAGCTTTGAAGGACTCAAGGGGTAGGCGGTCGGCCGGATGACTAAGAGTTGTCGCGGCAAGCTATACATCGACGACGCAGGATGGGGCCCCGAGGCCGGTTCAATCGAGTACGGGTACCGGGTCCCCTTTGGCGGAATTCACGTTTTCATCGGCAAGATCGACGAACCAGGCCCTGAGCCGGACATCTCCACCAACCTCGTCGAAACTTCTCAGCTTGCGAGTCCTGCCTAGGTTCAGCCTGCCATGAAGCGTGCATTCGTAGGATTCATCCATGGTGCGGAAGATGAACCAGTGTCCGATGGCGATACGGCCATCTACTCAGATGGCGAGTCATCCACTGGAGAAACCGAGTCATTGTACCAAATGTAAGACGGCCGGATTGGGGGCTATTCTAATGGCAACAGTATTCCAGACCCCTTTGAACCGCCGAATCGGGTTGCAGTCTTCATGGCCGGAACACAGTCCACCTTGCAATCTTCATCCACAGCAGCAATGACGTCCGGATCAGCAGCCGCGGTAGGAGGCCCGGTGCGCGCACCGGCTCAAGTTCTCTCCGGTTTGTTGGATGCCTGGGCGAACTTATTAACCACGGCAGTTACCTTGGAGACGCAGGATCAGCATAACATGGAGGTTGCCCAGCTGAAGGACCAGATAACACAGGCCAAGGAGGACCTGGCAGCTGAGGAAGTTAGGATGGCTGAAGAACGGGCCGCTTTAGATGCCCAGTCACAGCAGATCCATGCGCAGAATTACCGGCTTATGTTGGATCAGAACGCATCAAACAAAGTGTTGCGAAAGAAGTACCAGTCTTGTCTACTGCCGTTCTACGAAGGACTGAATCTCTTCAATACGCCGGGGGCTGGGCCAAGCAATCCGGCAGCAATAAACCGGACTGTGGCACCTGGGGCAGCTTTGGATCAACCACGGATAACAGACCCATCCCGCCGAACGGATAACCCGCCGCAATACGTATCAACACCGCCGGGTCATTTTTCTTGCCCTTTGGATAACATGATCGTGGTGGCATCTCGCCTGACAGCTATTCCGATGGAGGGCGATTCACTCGCAGCAGTTGAGACGCGTCGGGCCAGGGATCTTCTTCAAACTGTCATTGTGCAACAGCAGGCTTATTCCTATAGCCGAGACAGAATTCATTCGCCCCCCCCCCCCGTCTGAGCAAAAGTTATAGCAGGCACATAGATGAACCGGAGGTGTCCAGCAGTGCGCAGCGCCGTAATGCCCGTCATGGGCCTAATCCGGCGTGCAGTGGGGTGAATGCTCAGGATGTGGTGAATAATGGCAGAGCGCGAAGGGATGCCGCATTAGCAGCATAGCACGCGGGTCATCGTCAACCCGCCCCGGTTCAACCAGCGAAGTTAGTAGAGCGAGGGATCGGACTTTCCTTCAGCTCCTGGGGAGTACCGTGTCTCATCCCGGCTCTTCGTAATGTGCGATTGCCCATGTATTTCAAGGGTCCGCGAAAGGTGCCTAACTATACCGCCGATCAACCTCCTGAGGCGTGGGTTGAAAGTTATGAGATGGCAATGGAGATGCTGGATGTGGATGAAGCAGCGTGTGTAAAATATTTCACCATGATGTTGGAAGGGACAGCCCGTACTTGGTTAAAAAGCCTGCCCGCCAACTCCATCGGATCATGGGACCAATTGAAGGCCCGGTTTATAGAAAACTTCAAGGATACATGCAAACAACCTATTTCCATTGTGGATTTAGATGCCTGCGTCCAAGGAGAGAACGAGTCAACAACCCATTGGGTGCGCCGGGTTTCAGAAGTCCTGCATTCGTCGGACCACATTACGGCTGGCACGGCGATCTTAACATTGGAGCGTAATTGCCGGTTTAAGTCACTGAAGATGAAGTTGGGACGGCTCAAGCGCCACTGCAATGACATGGGAACACTCATGGTAGCCTTGATTAAATATGTCGATTCTGATAATACCGAGGATCCCGATTCTGATGAGGAGAAACCGGAGAAGGGAAAGAAGAATGGCGGTGCGAAGGGACAACAACACAACCAAGGGAGCCATGGGAACAACGGGAAGCGCAAAGCAGATAATTCGGATTTTGTGGCTAACACCAATGTGCGGGGAAATATGCAACAACGTAAGGGTAAACCGCCCCAGCGCGGTGGCGGTATGAATCTGGAGCGTCTGTTAAACCAACCCTGCCCAAAGCACGGGGCCAAGGAGGTTCCACGAACACATCTCTGGAAGGATTGTTTCATTATGAAGGAGTTCAAAAACTCTGATCTCTTCCAGTATGATCAGGGTCCGGCGGGCGGTTCAGGTCCAGGTTTTCATGGTGGCGGCAGTTCAAGCTCTGGATTTCAGAATAATCAGGGCAACCAGAACAACCAAGGTGGTAACAACCAAGAGAATAATCAGGGGAATCAGCAGCAATCAGGTTTTCAGAGTCACCCAAAGTAGTTGAATGGTGGGCAGTATCATGTTTTCACCACTAGCTTGTGTAAGCGCGATCAGAAGCTTCACAAGAGGGCAGTTAATGTTGTTGAACCGGCAGTACTCTGCTACTTACGTTGGTCCGAACAACCCATTGTGTGGAGCAGAGAGGATCATCCGCCCCGGCTTGACAATCCGGGTCATCTGGCTCTAGTGGTGGCACCTCAGGTGGGAGGTTATAAATTCACCAAGGTGCTTATGGATGGAGGAAGCAGTATCAATATCCTGTATTATGAAACCTTTTGCCGCATGGGGTTGACGGATAAGAATCTTAAACCATCGAACACTGTTTTCCACGGTGTAGTACCAGGTAAATCGGCATATCCTATTGGCAAGATAGCTTTGGAAGTTGTGTTTGGTGATGAGCATGATTCCAGGTCGGAAACATTGACATTTGAAGTGGTGAAAATCCAGAGCCCATATCACGCCCTATTTGGACGTCCGGCATATGCAAAGTTCATGGACAGCTCAAGATGCCAGGTCATAAGGGGACCATCACAGTGCACGGGAGTCGTAAGATCGCTTTGGACTGTGAAGAGGGTGATGCGGCTTATGCTGAGTTAGTTTGTGCAATAGAAGAGTTGAAGTTCTACAAGGACAATGTTGATCCGGCGGATATGACTCCTCTGAAGAAGCCCTCCATAGAGCATGACCCGACCCTGAAGTTCAAACCGGCTAATGAGACTAAACTTGTTGATTTCTTTCCAGGCGATTCATCTAAACAGTTTAGCATCAGCACAAATCGGGATCCGAAATAGGAAAGCGCGCTCATCGAGTTCATCTGTGAGAACTGGGACATTTTTGCATGGAAGCCTACTGACATGCCAGGTGTACCAAGGGAACTCGCTGAGCACACTCTCAATATTGATCCCAAGTTTAAACCGGTCAAACAGTTTCTTCGCCGCTTAAACGAAGAAGGACGCAAGGCCATTGGAGAGGAAGTAGCCCGGCTATTGGCTGCTGGGTTTATCGTTGAAGTTTTTCACCCGGAGTGGCTGGCCAATCCAGTGCTAGTGCTTACGAAAAATGGCACTTGGCGTATGCGTGTGGATTACACAGACTTGAACAAAGTTTGTCCGGCAGATCCTTTTGCTCTCCCGCGTATTGATCAGATTACTGATGCTATGGCGGGTTGTGAGCGTTTGAGTTTTTTGGATGCTTATTCCGGTTATCACCAGATCAAAATGGCAGTTAAGGACCAGGGGAAGACGGCCTTCATCACTCCCTTTGGAGCCTTCTGCTATGTATCCATGCCCTTTGGGCTCAAGAGTGCCCAGGCAACCTATCAGTGTTGTGTGCAGAATTGTCTTCATACTCAGATTGGGCACAACGTTCATGCTTACGTGGATGACATTGTGGTAAAGTCCAGGAAGAAGGAGACCTTGATAAATGACCTCAAGGTTACCTTTGACAATCTTCGGGTTTATAAAATGATGCTCAATCTGGACAAGTGCGTTTTTGGTGTTCCGGTAGACAAGCTCTTCGGCTTTCTGGTGTCTAACAGAGGCATTGAGGCTAATCCGGAAAAGATGAAAGCGATTACATCCTTGGCTAAACCGAAGTGTATCAATGATGTTCAGTGACTGGCGGGTCGAATTGCAGCCCTAAGCCAGTTTATCAGCCGCTTGGGAGAGAAGGCGATACCTCTGTATCAGATGTTGAAAAAAACAGACAATTTTGTCTGGAGTGACGCAGCTAATGCGGCATTTGAGGACTTGAAGAGACAACTAGTTGAACCGCCAGTTCTTGCTGCTCCGGTTGATAAGGAACCACTGCTATTATACGTGGCTGCTAATGCTCGGGCTGTCAGTGTAGCCATTGTGGTGGAACGCAAGGAGGCTGGGAA
The DNA here is from genome assembly GCF_002162155.2 of Triticum dicoccoides. Lineage (NCBI taxonomy): Eukaryota > Viridiplantae > Streptophyta > Magnoliopsida > Poales > Poaceae > Triticum > Triticum dicoccoides. The sequence continues at coordinate 1,041,462 of NC_041385.1, read as the reverse complement.
GGAATATCCGGTTCAAAGGCCGGTTTATTATATCAGTGAGGTGTTAATTGAGTCAAAGCAAAGATATCCGCATTGGCAGAAGCTAGTGTATGGGGTTTTCATGGCAAGTTGGAAGCTTAAACAGTACTTTCAGGGCTATCCCATCGCAGTGGTCAGTTCTGCTCCTTTGGGGGATATAATCCAGAACAGGGAGGCAACTGGCCGGGTTGCTAAGTGGGCTATTGAGCTTGGACCACACGGTTTGAAATACATGCCTCACACAGCCGTCAAGTCTCAGGCTCTTGTGGATTTCATCAATGACTGGACAGAGTTGCAGGCACCAGAAGACAAACCGGACAACACATACTGGACTATCCAGTTTGATGGGTCCAGAAAGTTGGAGGGCTCGGGGGCTGGAGTTGTCCTTACTCCCCCTTGAGGTGATAAAATTTGTTATGTTCCCCGCTTAATGTTTCCTTGTACTAACAATGCAGCTGAGTATGAGGCGTTACTCCATGGTCTCCCTGTGGCCAAGGAAATGAACTTAAGCTGGGTTCGCTGCTTTGGAGATTCCGATCTGGTGGCTCAACAAGTTTCTGGCACTTGGGACTCTAAGGGTCCCCTCATGGCGGCTTACCAGCGAGAGGTGGATGTTGTGGCAGGTCACTTCAAAGGTTATCAGGTTGAGCACATTGATCGGCGCAAAAATGAAGCGGCAGATGCTTTAAGCCGGCTGGGGTCTCAACATAAACCGGTGCCGCCCAATACCTTTCTGGATATCCTGCATAACCTGTCTGTAAAGTTACCCACAAAGGAGGATTTGGCTATTCCTGATCTGGAGGCACAGTTGGTTGCCGCTTTACATATAATTCTGGATTTGAAGGTTCCATATCTGGCGTATTTGAACCGAGGCGAATTACCGGAAGATGAAGTTCTGGCCAGGCAGATAGTCCAATGATCAAAGTCCATGGTTATTCACAATGGCGAGTTACACCGTTGCAGTGTTTCAAGCGTATTCCAACGTTGTGTTTCTCCGGAGGAGGGCCAAGACATCTTGCGTGAAATCCATGAAGGCAATTGTGGTCACCATGCCAGTTCAAAATCCTTGGTTGCTAAAGCTTTTTGTCATGGTTTTTACTGGTTGACGGCTCATGCCGATGCTGAGGACCTGGTAAAGCGGTGTGATGCTTGTCAGAAGTTTTCTCGCCGAGTTCATGTTCCAGCTCAAGAGCTTTGGATGATTCCAATCACTTGGCTGTTTGCTACTTGGGGGCTTGATATGGTGGGTCCTTTTAAGCGGTCCAAGGATAAGAAGACCCACCTCTTGGTGGCGGTTGACAAATTTGCTAAGTGGGTTGAAGCGGAGCCAGTAAGCAAATGTGATGCAGCCACGGCGGTTCAGTTCATCAAAAAAGTGATCTTCCATCTTGGTTTTCCACATAGCATCATTACAGACAATGGCACGAACATTTCGAAGCGTGAGATGGAGGAATTTTGTCAACGAGAGCACATCTGGCTTGATGTAGCGTCCGTGGCTCACCCCCAGTCTAATGGTCAAGCTGAGAGAGCTAATCAAGAAATCTTGAAGGGTATCAAGCCCCGGCTTATGGTTCCTTTGAAGCAGACGCTGGTTTGTTGGGTGGAAGAATTACCATCTGTGTTATGGATCATAAACACCAGCCCAAACCGATCTACGAGTTATACACCTTTCTTCATGCTTTACGGGGCAGAGGTCGTCCTCCCAAGTGATATTCGTCATGACTCGCCCCGGGTTGCCAATTATGTTGAAGCGGACAATGAGCAAGCACGCCGGGAGGCACTGGACCTGTTAGATGAGAAACGGGACATGGCTTTGGCTCGTTCGGCGGTTTATCAGCAAGACCTGCAGCATTATCACAGCCGCCGGGTTAAAACAAGAACCTTTCAAGAAGGTGACTTAGTGCTCCGGCTCATCCAGGATCAGACCGATATGCACAAGTTATCCCCACCTTGGGAAGGGCCCTTTGTGGTCAGCAAGAATCTGCATAACGGATCATACTACCTCATTGATGTTCGAGAAGACTCACACAGCTCTGAGGAGGAAACCCGGCTGCCGTGGAACATAGCTCTCCTTCGGCCTTACTACACCTGAGCTATAGGCTCCTCTTATGTACATATTTCAACAATGTATATATTATGATCAATATAATAAACCGGCATCCTTGCTATAAGCAGGGCCTCTGCCGTTTTTTCCAAAATCTTTTGATTACATGGGGGCTTCAGCTGACAAAGCGGAGTTCTACCTGTTAAACTAGCTATCATGCCAGAATACAACTGGGGAACTTCACACCCAAGGGGCCAAAGAGAGTCTGGATGCTCTGCACAGCTCAAACATAGGCACCCATTGAGCACAGCACACAAAATTACTTGGGGGCTCTTTTTGCACTACAACAAACAGTTTGAAAGGACCCTTGTAATATGCTATCAAGCACGGCTTGGAAGCCTAGTGTATTCACCTAAAAACTCGGGTTAACCTGCCTTCATCAAGAAACCACTCCTATCAAGGTAATCCTGGCATGACCCGCCGAACGTTTGACAAGTCAATCTTATACAGACCCTGAACTTGTCAAAGTTAAAACAACGATTGGTTAGTTGGAGGTCAATCTTAAAAGGCTTTGTCAAATGGTTTAACTCAGCGGCCTGGCAGCCCATGAAAAGCCTCGAATTTGGGCCTGGCAGCTCATGAAAAGACTCGACTACATGATTTTATTTGCCTTTGTCAAGATTTTTCTCTTGTCTTATTTTATGTTGAACCAGTGTCTATTGACCCGGTATGGCTATCAGTCATTCTAATAAACCGGCGTCTATTAACCCGGATTGGTTTTCAGCTACAAGCTATCAGACCTTATTCATTATTAAAACCGGTATTTCATAACCCGGTCTGGCTTTGACTACATGTCACCAGTATGATCATCCGGTGTTCATCGTAACCCGGTATGGCTTATCACACGCCAGAACGGCATGGTGGGAGTTATCAACACTCAAAGAGTTGGGTTTTCACCCTTACTACAATCAAGTTGGTAAACCAACAACATAGTCTCATATCACAATTTTTTTTAATTTTTATGCAGATACAAGGATTGCATAAAATTATCCAGATTTATAGGCCAGCACTGCAAATATCATGGCGAATCACACAGTCATGTATCAATGCACGATGGCAGCAGATCAAAGTATTCCAACTAGCCTATTACAAGGCACTTTAAGGACCAAAATAATGATTGTTTTTTACACATGAGCATAGTCTGTGAAAGTCAAACCGGGTGCCGGATTAAGATTCATCGCCAGGTTGACGTGAGGTTGCTGGATCTTCTGGCGTCGATTCAACCTCCTCCTCCCCATCCAGTGGCTGGAAGTCAACGGTGGTCCAGTCAATCCGGGTTAAAGCTTGAAAGACAGCCTCTTCACTTATAAGATTGGACGGTTCAACGTCAGGTGCATAAGTCTGCTTACGGATTGGCGGGGTAAGATTCTGCACTTCTTTCATAGCAGTATCAACCCGTTGGCTGTTTTCATCATAAAAGGACCGATGAACAGGCAAGTTAGCTTCTTCAGCCAACTGGCTTGACGGCGGACGCATCTCCTTCGTCAAGGCTTTGAGGGCTTCGTTATCAAATGCTGACCCATTTTCTTGTTCACCCGGATAGCCCTTGGCGATATCAACTGGATCCAGATCAGCTCTCCACACTTTGGCCCGAGTCAGTGCCAACAAAGCGCCAACCCTGGCAGCAGATCGCTTCATTTCTTCTATCTGCGCCAGCGTCATCGACAACTTGGCTAGTGTATCTATCAATGTTGGTGCCAGTTTATTGTACGAGACTGCGCAGATAACTCGTTGGGCACTGGTATACAGTTACTCTATCAACGTATATACTGCCTCCAGCTTCATCCGCATGTTAGAGCCCAGATGAGGAACACGGCTGCTTATAACGGTTTAAGAATTTGATGTTAAACCGGCAATCTCAAAGATGGTTATTCAAGAAATTTTGACAAGAGTGTTTACCAAATATCGCAGAGGTCATGGCATTTACTTGACACTTTAACCCAGTTAGCTCTTACGCCACCGGTTTAAGAGCTGACTCGGCGTCTTCAGCCCGCTTCAACAACACAACTTTTTCAGTTTCCCAGCTGGCACATTCCTTCTTGAACCCTTCCTTCAGCTGTTCCATGGCTGTCAAAGCGGTTTTTAGTTCATCTTTGGCCTTGGAAGTCTCTGATTCCTGGGATTTGATATTCTCTTGAACATTGGCAATTCGCAAATCTTTGTTGTTTATGTTGGCCTGCAAAAATCAGATGATGAAGATGATAATATTTTCGCAAAGTCCCAAGCATATAACAAGTTTTACACTTGGCACTTGGGGGCTAATGCAGATTGCTTCTTTCCTACTGATAATTCAAAGTCCCAAGGCTCAAAACAAGTATTAATCTTGGCACTTGGGGGCTAATGCATATTTGATCAGAAATTAAAAAGGACAAATGAATTGACAAAATACAGCTTGGAACATGAAGTCCGGGTTCATCTTGATAAGATAAACCGGCCCTTGGGGGCTACTCAGTTGAAGTGTTCTATATCCAAAAAAGTCCTGGTTTATGTTCAAGAGACAAACCGGCCCTTGGGGGCTAAAATGGAGTTGATATACACAACAATAAAGATTAAAAGTGTTTTGGAAGATTACCTCATAGCGCTCCTTCATCATGTTCACTAAACCGGCCTCATAATCTCGGCTTGTGTACAGGCGGTTTAGGAATCCGGAATGGAGCTCTTGGGCAGTAAGGTTAACATAGCTGGATAAATCGGTATTCTCCTTCCCCTTGCCCATAGCAACAAATTCTTCCTTGGTAGTGTGCTTTGATAAGGCAACCGGATTGCCTGGGACGGTGTGACCAGTACCAGTGATAATAACATCATCATCACCACTGAGGGAGTGCTGGACTAGGGGGTGTCGGGATAGCCGAACTATCATCATCGGCCGGACTCCAAGACTATGAAGATACAAGATTGAAGACTTCGTCTCGTGTCCGGATGGGACTTTCCTTGGCGTGGAAGGCAAGCTTGGCGATACGGATATGTAGATCTCCTACCATTGTAACCGACTCTGTGTAACCCTAGCCCTCTCCGGTGTCTATATAAACCGGATGGCTTTAGTCCGTAGGACGAACAACAATCATACCATAGGCTAGCTTCTAGGGTTTAGCCTCCTTGATCTCGTGGTAGATCTACTCTTGTAACACACATCATCAATATTAATCAAGCAGGACGTAGGGTTTTACCTCCATCAAGAGGGCCCGAACCTGGGTAAAACATCGTGTCCCTTGTCTCCTATTACCATCTGCCTAGACGCACAGTTCGGGACCCCCTACCCGAGATCCGCCGGTTTTGACACCGACATTGGTGCTTTCATTAAGAGTTCCTCTGTGTCGTCACCGATAGGCTTGATGGCCTCTTCGATCATCAACAATGATGCAGTCCGGGTGAGACCTTCCTCCCCGGACAGATCTTCATATTCGGCGGCTTTGCACTATGGGCCAATTCACTTGGCCATCTGGAGCAGATCAAAAGCTACGCCCCTGGCCGTCAGGTCAGATTTGGAAGTTTGAACTTCACGGTTGTCATCCGTGGGGACTTGATCTTCGATGGGTTCGGGCCACAGCCAAGCGCGCCGCTCTACCACGATGGGCATGATTTAGCTCTGCAGCCGGACAGTGCCCTGGAGGCCGCACTCGAGTCCGCTCCGATCTTCAATTCGGAGCCGGCTGCGCAGATCGAGGACGGATGGCTAGACACCGCCTCGGGGGCTGCAACCTCTACGGAGATAGAGCCAAACACTGACCTTGTCCCTCATGAAGCTCGTGACTCCGAGGTGCCGGACTCCTTGCCGGACTCCGAACCTCCCGCACCCCCTCCAATCGAATCCGATTGGGCGCCGGTCATGGAGTTCACCGCAGCGGACATCTTTCAACACTCACCTTTTGGCGACATCTTGAGTTTGCTAAAGTATCTCTCTTTATCAGGAGAACCCTGGCCGGACTGCGGTCAGGACGGTTGGGATGCGGACGACGAAGAAATTCAAAGCCCACCCACCACCCACTTAGTAGCCACTGTCGATGATCTAACCGACATGCTAGACTACGACTCCGAAGACATCGACGGTATGTACGATGATGCCGGAGACGACCAAGAACCAGCGCCTACCGGGCACTGGAAAGCCACCTCATCATATGACATATACATGGTGGATATCCCAAAGGATGGGAATGGCGAAGCAACAGCAGAGGATGAGCCCTCCAAGAAACAGCCCAAGCGCCGGCGTCAGCGGCGCCGCTCTATATCCCGCCACAGCAAGAATGAAGATTCCGGCACCGGAGATAATAACACACCGGACAGCGCCGAAGACAACCCACTCCAGCAAGATTCAGCGCAGGAGGACGGAGACGCCAGCCCTCATGAGAGAGCGGCAGAAGAAGAGGTAGAGGATTATATGCCTCCCTCCGGAGACGAGGCAAGCCTCGACGATGACGAATTCGTCATGCCTGAGGATCCCGTCGAACAAGAGCGTTTTAAACGCAGGCTTATGGCCACGGCAAACAGCCTCAAGAAAAAGTAGCAACAGCTTAGAGCTGATCAAGATCTGCTAGCCGACAGATGGACCGAAGTCCTCACGACCGAAGAGCATGAGCTTGAACGCCCCTCCAAAAGTTACCCTAAACGCAAGCTGCTCCCCCGATTAGAGAAGGAGGCGTATGAACCTGCATCACTAGCAGACAATACGGCTGACCGGCCACCCCGTGGTCGCGACAGAGAGGTCCGTAGGCCCTTCACTAGAGCCATACCCCGGCATCGCTCGAAGAGCACAAAGCCACAGGGGAATGCTCCGGACTTGCGAGATATATTGGAGGATAAGGCAAGACAATCAAGATCGATCTATGGATCACGTGGGCGCCCCATGATACGTGACGACAACCGTCGCGCCGGACACAGTAAGTCCAGCCGGGCCGAACAAAATAGACAAAGCTCTTTCGAGCTCCGTCATGATATCGCCCAGTACAGAGGCGCCGCACACCCACTATGCTTTCACTGATGAAGTAATGGATCATCAAATCCCCGAAGGGTTTAAACCCGTGAACATTGAATCCTACGATGGCACAATAGACCCCGCGGTTTGGATCGAAGACTATCTCCTTCATATCCACATGGCCCGCGGTGATGATCTTCACGCCATCAAATATCTCCCACTCAAACTTAAAGGACCAGCCCGGCATTGGCTTAACAGCTTAACAGCAGAGTCAATCGAGTGTTGGGAAGACCTGGAAGCCGCATTACTCGATAACTTCCAAGGCACGTATGTGCGACCACCAGACGCCGATGACCTAAGCCACATAATTCAGCAGCCAGACGAATCGGCCAGACAATTCTAGACACGGTTCTTAACCAAGAAGAACCAAATCGTCGACTGTCCGGATGCAGAGGCCCTAGCGGCCTTTAAGCATAACATCCGCGACGAGTGGCTTGCTCGGCACCTAGGACAGGAAAAGCCGAAATCCATGGCAGCCCTCACATCACTCATGACCCGCTTTTGCGCGGGTGAGGACAGCTGGCTAGCACGCAGTAATAACCTCAGCAAAAATTCTGGCAGTCCGGATTTCAAGGACCGTAATGGCAGGTCGCGTCGCACCAAAAACAAACGCCGCATTAACAGCGATAACAGTGAAGATACGGCAGTCAATGCCAGATTCAGAGGCTCTAAACCCGGTCAGCGGAAAAAGGCATTCAAAAGAACTACTCCGGGTCCGTCCAATTTGGACCGAATACTCGAGCACTCGTGCCAGATACACGACACCCCCGAAAAGCCAGCCAACCACACCAACATGGACTGTTGGGTATTCAAACAGGCAGGCAAGTTAATTGCCGAAAACAATGACAATGGGCTGCACAGCAATGACGAGGAAGACACCCGACCGCCAAACAATAGTGGATAGAAGGGTTCCCCCCCACAGGTGCGGACGGTGAACATGATATACGCAACGCACATACCCAAAAGGGAGCGGAAGCATGCACTCAGGGATGTATACACGATGGAGCCAGTTGCCCCGAAGTTCAATCCATGGTCCTCCTGCCCGATCACTTTTGACCGAAGGGACCACCCCACAAGCATCTGCCATGGCGGATTCACCGCATTGGTTTTAGACCCACTTGTCGATGGATTTCACCTCACCAGAGTCCTGATGGACGGCGCAGCATCCTGAATCTGCTTTATCAGGATACAGTGCGCAAAATGGGCATAGACCCCTCAAGGATTAAACCTATCAAGACAACCTTTAAAGGCGTCATACCAGGTGTAGAAGCCAATTGTACAGGCTCAGTTACACTGGAAGTGGTCTTCGGATCACCGGATAACTTCCGAAGCGAGGAGTTAATCTTCGACATAGTTTCGTTCCGCAGTGGCTATCATGCCCTGCTCGGACGTACCGCGTTTGCAAAATTCAACGCGGTGCCGCACTACGCATACCTCAAGCTCAAGATGCCAGGCCCTCGAGGAGTCATCACGGTCAACGGAAACACTGAACGTTCTCTCCGAACGGAGGAACATACAGCGGCTCTCGTGGCAGAAGTACAATGCAGCCTCTTAAGGCAATTCTCGAGTCCGGCCGTTAAGCGGCCGGACACGGCTAAACGCACCCGGAGTAACCTACAACAAGACCACCTGGCACGTTTCGAGCACGCGTAGCAGTGCGGCCCCAACCCCAGCCCCTGCAAAACGTCAAGACAGGCCCTTCGCGTACACCATTACACTCTGAAGACACCATGGGCATGGGGAGAGGGGCACGACCACGATAGGCCCAGAATACGGCTTAACCACACCAGGGGCTCTCAAGTGTGTTGTTCTTTTTTTCTTTTCTTTTTATTTTTACCCCCAGGACTCCGTTCGTCAGAGGCCCTGTCCGGCAGTAGACCTGCCAAACTCACGATGCAACAGCCAGGGAAGGAGAAAGGCTACAACGAATATCCAGGTGGTCTCCATTACGAGCATTAAATCTGTTTTATGCACCATTCCACAGCCTACCCCTGGAGGGGGACATGTTTAATAGTCCCATCCCTTGCTTATCACACCATTTGTATCGTTCTGCACTTACAGCAGTTTTTCTTGAATAAGTAATGCAGCAGCTTTTTGCTTCCAATTGCATTTCTCTCTTATACATATGTTCATTTGTGACATGTTGCATCCGTACGTTTTGGTATGGCTAAATACACCAGGGGCTTATGTTTCCCGCGTCATGGTGTGATAAGTCCGAACACTTTCACAAGTGCGGCACCCCAAACTTATAGCATTATATGCATCGGCTCCGAATCATGTCTTGGGTCAATAGTTGGGTTTGCCCGGCTCCCATGTTTTGGTACCTTACGTTCCATTGTATCGTCTAAGGTAGCACTGGGAGAACCACTGCGATTGGGCCCCGGTTGAGCTGGGCGAGCGCCTCAGTGGAGAAAGCTAAAACTGACCGTCATGATGAGGCGAGAGCTGGTCGCTGTTCGAGAGGTTTTTTGCGAGTCCTTAAAGACTTATGCCGCTTAGAGCGAGGAGCCAACTTTGTCCGGCCCAGGCGTAGATAGCGCCCCAAATTCGGCCTTCCGAAGACTAGGGGCTTCGCCGAAATTTAAAATTATAGAATTCTATGGCTAAGTGAGAGTGTTCAAGCATTATAAGTCCGGTTGCCTTGTTCGTTGTGTTGAGCGCCTCCCTAGATGGACCCAAATATGGGAACAAGAGTGCTCAAATTTATCCCGAACACCCCAGCACTCGTGGCCTGGGGGCTGAAGCCGACGACTTGCCATCTCTCAGATTTGATAAACAGCCGCACAGAAGGTAATATTTTAAATTAAAATGTGTTGCTTAGTGCAAATGAACTAAGTTTTCAGCGCATAGGATAACAAAATGCGAGTCTACTGAAATATTACATCTTTGGAGCACTCACCCGCAATAGTGCGGGCGCCCTTCAACACACTCTTATAATACATCTCGGGCGTGTGATGCTCCTTGCCCTGCGGTGGCGGGTCCGTCACGAGCTTTTGGGCATCCATCTTACCACAGTGCACCTTTGCGCGGGCAAGGGCCCGACGGGCACCTTCAATACAGGCGGAGTGCTTGATGACTTCAACCCACGGGCACGCATCTACCAGCCGCTGCACCAGGCCGAAGTAGCTCCTAGGCATGGCCTCCTCAGGCCACAGCCGAACTATGAGGCCCTTCATGGCCTGTTCAGCCGCCTTGTGGAGCTCGACCAGCTGTTTCAGGTGGTCGCTAAGGGGCACCGGATGTCCGGCCTCAGCATACTGAGACCAGAAGACCTTCTCCGTCGAGCTCCCCCCCTTGGCCCGGTAGAACGTGGCAGCGTCGGACACGCTGCAAGGAAGATCTGCGAACGGTCCTGGAGAGCTCCGAATTCGGGTAAGCAACAGGTAATTAACACTCACATGCTTACTTTGCATGAAAAATGCCTTACCCGCTGCTATTTTTTTCAACGCCTCGATTTCCTGGAGGGCCTTGTAGGCTTCGGCCTTAGCGGCTTTGGCACTCTCAAGAGTCGTTGCAAGCTCATACTCTTGAGTCTTCGAGTCATGCTCCAGGCTCTCATGTTTTTTCACGAGATCCTAGAGCTGTTGCTGTACCTCCGCCACCCGCGCCTCCTACTTCTCTCGCTCGGTGCGCTCCGCGGCTGCATTGCGTTCGGCCGCGGCCACCACCTCTTTCAGGGTCATCACCTCGTTAGTGGCCCCTGCAATACCCACGTTATCCTTGTCATTCTTTTTGCAACCAAAATCCTTTTCTGTAAGGTACAATTTTAATAAGGTGTTACTCACCTTCCTTGTCCTCGAGCTGCTTCTTGGCACGGCCGAGCTCGTTCTCGGACCACTCGAGGCTTTCCTTCAAAGTATTGACCTCCGCAGTCAGTGCGGCAGAGGTCAGCAGCGTAGCCTGCGATCCCATATTGACATATTTTTTATGACTCCTGCGTATATCTTCTTAGATCCTCAGTCCGGCTTTTCTTTCCGAACAGCGAACCGAGCATCAGGGGCTACTATCTATGCAGTACTATTTTACATATATCAAAATTCTTACCTCAAAGCCTTTTAGAAGGCTGCTGCAGGCTTCGGTCAGCCCGCTCTTGGCGAGCTGCACCTTCTGAATCACCGCACTCATAACAGTGCGGTGTTCCTCTTTGATGGAGGCACCATTGAGCGCCTCCAGCAAGCTATACGGCGCCTCCGGTTGGACGGAGGCTGCCGGTGTCACGGTCTTGCCCTTCTTAGGAAGGGGCCGCCCGCCGGACTCCGGAGCCACTATGGGATCCGGAGCCGAGTCTGGTGCAAAGTCCGGGAGGTTGTCCTGCGACACCTCCGGGGCCTCCTCCTCCTGGCGGGTCCCTTCCCGGGATACCACCTCGGCATCTTCTGTGTCACGGGGGGTGGAGGCGGTCGGAAGAGAATCCATATCCGACGCACCTAAGGACCCGCTCGACGAAGATCGTCCTTGGGAGGACTGCAGGGTTGTATGCGGCATTAGAAAGACATTGTGTGGCAAAAAAGAAAAACCATGAAGTTATTCGGGAGTCTGGATACTCACGATCTCGCCAGGGGCTTGGCCCTTGGAGGCCAGTCCTCGTCGTCGTCACTGGCGTTGGCAGAGCAGTCCGGGGGAAGAGTTTTTCCCTTCTTGGACCCTTCGGCCTCCCTCGTTGGGGAGGCCTTCCTTTTCTTCTCTCCTCCCACTGGGGGAGAGGCTTTCTTCTTCTCCTCCTCACCTTGGTGAGAGGAGTCGGCCTCGGAGTCGTCATTCGATAGCACCTGAAAACGGGAATTCTTCTGAGTCCCCGTGGCCTTCTTCTTGGCCTTCTTCTCCGGCACCACGTGGGGTGCCGGAGCCAGCAGCCCCGTTAGGCGGGCGTCCGCTGGTTCCTCTGGTAATGGGGCCGGACAGATAGTCTTTTCGGCCTTCATCAGCCAGCCCTGTCAAAGGAAAGGGAGTTTAGATCCCGCATAGTGTCAAACTATGGAAAACAAGCGTCCCGTAAAGGACAAAGTCGCTTACCTCGTCAGCCGGATGCTGCGAGCTGAATCCGTGATCTTCGGTAGCGAATGCGGGAGTCTCGGCGCCCTTGAACAGCACCTTCCAGACATCTTCGTACATAGTGTCCAAGAGCCCGCTCAAAGTCTGGTGCTGCACCGGATCGAACTCCCACATGTTGAATCCCCGTCGTTGGCACGGGAGAATCTGGCGAATGAGCATGACCTGGACTACGTTGACGAGCTTGAGCTTCTTGTCCACTAGCTTTTGAATACAGGCTTGGAGTCCGGTCAGCTCCTCCGAATCACCCCAAGTCCGGCCGCTCTCTTTCCAGGAGGTGAGCCGTGTGGGGATGCCAGATCTAAATTCGGGGGCCGCTGCCCATTCAGGGTCACGCGGCTCGGTGATGTAGAACCACCCCGATTGCCACCCCTTGATGGTTTCCACGAAAGTGCCCTCAAGCCAAGTAACGTGGGAACATCCTGCCCACCATGGCGCCTCCGCACTCCGCTTGGCTTCCCTTCACAACCTTCGGCTTGACACTGAAGGGCTTGAGCCACAAGCCGAAGTGGGGCTGGATGTTGAGGATGAAATTCGGGGCCAGATCATGGAAATCCAGGCCGTAGTAGAACATGAGCCCCCGGACAAAGGGATGGAGTGGGAAGCCCAGTCCATGGAGGAAATGGGGCAGAAATACTACCCTCTCATAGGGCCTGGGGGTGGGGATGAGCTCTCCCTCATCGTGGAGCAGGTGCGCGATGTTGCTGGATAGATATCCGGCGCTGTGCAGCTTTTGGATCTGCCCCTCCGTGACGGAGGAGGCCATCCACTTGCCTCCCGCTCCGGACTTAGTTGGAGGAGGTTGAGGTGAGATGTGCGGACTTGGGCGCTAGAGCTCAATGTCGCAGAGATGGATAAGCCAAGGAGGAAGAAGGCGCAGGTAAAAGGGTTGGATCTTTATCCCCTTATATGGGCGGACGAAAACATGCGTCCCCACCGGCCTGATAAAACTCGCTTATCCCCCAAGCGGCACAATCAATGGCGCGGTTGGGTTACCCACGCCCGTATTGATGGGAATCCCGGAATAAGGGGAACACGATCTCTGCTTCGACAAGACGTGCCAAGGAAACCGCTTCGCTAAACGCGCTGAGGTGGTATAATAAAAACAATTCGAGTAAAGGCTTGGTAGTGGTGTGACGTCACGCCACGAAATACGCCAGCAGATTGAACTTGTGTAAATATTATTCTCTCTATGGTGGTATGTGGAACTTATTTTGCAGAGCTGGACACTATCCTGGTGTTCACAATCTTCCATAAATTATTCGGAGGAGGAACCTGCCTTGCAATGCCGAAGACAATATGCGCGCCGGACTCGTCGTCGTTGAAGCCTGGTTCAGGGGCTACTGAGGGAGTCCTGGACTAGGGGGTGTTCGGATAGCCGAACTATCATCATTGGCCGGACTCCAAGACTATGAAGATACAAGATTGAAGACTTCGTCCCGTGTCCGGATAGGACTTTCCTTGGCGTGGAAGGCAAGCTTGGCGATACGGATATGTAGATCTCCTACCATTGTAACCGACTCTGTCTAACCCTAGCCCTCTCCGGTGTCTATATAAACCGGATGGCTTTAGTCCATAGGACAAACAACAATCATACCATAGGCTAGCTTCTAGGGTTTAGCCTCCTTGATCTCGTGGTAGATCTACTCTTGTAACACACATCATCAATATTAATCAAGCAGGACGTAGGGTCTTACCTCCATCAAGAGGGCCTGAACCTGGGTAAAACATCATGTCCCTTGTCTCCTGTTACCATCCGCCTAGACGCATAGTTCGGGACCCCCTACCCGAGATCCGCTGGTTTTGACACCGACAACCACCTTTTGAAGGGCTAGGTGGATTGACAGTATCCCTAGCTGGCTTGGCGGATTGATAATATTCCTATCTGGGCTTGGCAGGTCTTCATCCCTAGACGGGCTTCGAGGATCAGCACGAGGACTAGCCGGGTTAGCTTCTGACGGATCAGCATCAGTGTTTTGACCTTGTGGAGAAGAATCATCCATGATAATCTTAGTGTTTCTACCAACGCCTTCTGGGGTCCTCTCTGGTTCGACGTCATCAGTGGGGGTGCTGGTTTTGGCTTTCTTGCTCAGTCGGGCTTTGGCACTACAATATCAAACAAAGGTTACTATGGTAAACCGACGCACGAAGGAAAAAGCTAAAGTGTAGTATACTTACACAGGGACGGTTTTGAGGGAGGCATCTGGCTGGTTGATGAGCCGCCAGATGATGAATTGGAAGTCACCTGATAAGTCGAATCAGACGGATTAAGTGGGTATCGGAAGCAACCCGCCAAGGGATAAGGTTTATTAAAAGAGCAAGAGACCTTTGGATGACGTTTCCAGTTTGCAGTGACTGGTAAATCAGAAGAAGTGACTTGCTGGCCACTGTGTCGGGTTGTGCGACTGCCTTTAGGTTGATGTGTCTTCAAAGAAAATTGTGGATCGAAATGAGCAAGATGGTGAGAGTATTTTACTTTCTAAACTCCACGGCGAAGTTTTTGAACCGGCACATGATCTGAATTGGAGGAAAGGGAGATTACCTCTATATGGTCAGCACGACTGGCTTCCGCATCATCCTAGTAATAATCATTGTCAATAAGGTGTATGAAAAATGAGCCAAGGGAGTCAAGTTCTACCTCTTGTTCCGATTCATCGACATCTTCGGGCGGATCAGAAGACTCGGCAGTTTTCTTCTTGGCCGCTCTCTTTGTGACTTTGCTTTTTGCACGAGGAGCCCTTGCCAGTTTTTCTGAAGCCTTCCTCTTCCAGTATGGATCTCTGGCGTGTAAAGTTAAACAAAGGATTATTAGAACAGTGTTAAAGCGGAGGCGGATCAAAAAGCACAATGTTAAAAAATTTACCGCTGGCGGTTTGTTGGAGGCATAAAAAGGACGCAGCCCAGTTTTGCCGCACTCGGCGATCGGTTCATCCAGCATCTTCTTGACGGATTCAGTTACTTCATCATCTGTCATCTCTATTTCATGATACCGTTGAGGGTCCTTGATGTTCCCGGTACACTCATGCATCAAACTGGTGCGGCGACTTAAGGGCAGGATACCCCAAGAAACCCAGCAACGAACGATGTCAACGCCGGTTAAACCATTTGCTAGGAAAGCCCGGAGCTTACCAAGTTGAGGTGCATAAGCTTGTCATTCTTTGGCAGTGAGCCGCGGAGGCAGTGGGTGGCCATTGCTGAGCCGGTGAGCACGGTAACCCGACAGAGGGTTTTCATCAGCAGGAGCGGTGTTCTGACAATAGAACCAGGTTTGATTCCAGTCTTTAGGGTGGCTGTGATGTTTGGCATGAGGAAAATCGACTTCTTTTCTCTCATGAATCGATACACCACCAAGTTCAGTATTGGGGCCGTTAGAGAATTCAGTTCGACGGTTTAAGTGGAAGAAATCCCGGAAGAGCTCAACAGTTGATTTTTCTTGAAGGTACACTTCACAGAACACTTGGAAATTGCATATGTTGGACACAGAGTTTGGTCCAATATCCTGAGGATGGAGTTGGAAGCTAGCAAGTACATCCCGGAAAAACTTTGATCCGAGAGGGCTAAAACCCCGGTCTAGATGTTGCATGAACACGATCACTTCTCCATCTTGAGGTTCAAGAGGGCATTCAGGGCCAGGGACTCGCCAATGAAGGATACTTTTTTTGGCCAAGGCGCCAGTTAGAACATAGCCATTGAGTTGTGTTTTTGTGATCCGGGAAGGAACCCAGTTGCAAGCGGCGAATTGCTTGGTCATTTTGGAAGACAAACTGTAAAAGAAGTATAAAGGCCGATTTACGATTCAAGGTTGATGTGCACTAACCAGTGGTAAACCGGGGAATTTAATCAGGACATATATGTAAGTTAAACCGGATACTGCTACTCAAGTCAAGGTGGCGATTTAAGTGAGGGCTAATGATATCTGGCGGGTTATCAACTACTAAAGGTTAAACCGCCTTTAACGGAATAAGCAGATCTGAAATCTACTAAGTGTTGCAGAAACAAGTTTCACAAAATGGTGATATAATTTTGGATCTACCATGGTTCAGTAAAGAAAATTTTCTGAGCCCTACAATGGCGTTAAGCAGAACAGAGAAGGTCTAGATGGGGTTTATCCAGGAACAGCAAGATGCTGTAGTACGGCAGATTAAAGCTATGGATCTACCGCAAAAGGAAACCATCAGACCTAGCTAAGATTCAGTAAGATGCTAAGGGAAAAGCGGATAAGCGTTGATGAACGTCGATGAACATGGAAGAACACGAAGCCCTAATGGAGATCTAGGGTTAAAGGAAGAAAGATTACCGGATTCTCGGGAGCAGCGGAGGAGAGCTACGGATCTCTGGAACGTTCAGGTTCATGCAGCGGCCTGAGATGAGACAGAGCTTCGAGGTCGACGGCGGCGGTGATGCTTGAGTTCTTCGGGTCACGAGGAGGAAGACGATGTGAAGAGGCAAGTGGGAAAATGGAAGGACCCCCCGGCCTTATTTATAAAGGAAAGGGGAAAAGTGGCAGGGGCGAGAATCGAGGAGCCTGAAGCGGCAAAAGGGGGCGCAGCTGTCACCTCGATCTTCGGGAACTAATTAAATGAAGGGAATCTTTATTATCTTTTTATACAGAGATGACGTCATGACGATTCACTGCTACGTTCAGAGGATGACGTCACGGCGGTTTACCAAGGTTGACAGGGAGAAGACATGATGGCGGTTTATGAGAATCATAAGAAGATGTTCACGGAATTTTCCTAAAGTATTGAAGATTGACATGAACAGGTTCAAATCAATCTGGAGCCTAATGTTGAGGATATAACTACTGAGTGTAAACCGCCCAGGAGAGGCCGGTTCACGCTCAACCATACTAAAGCCAATGAAGGCAAAGAAGATGGTGCTTTACTGATAAAGCTTAGAGGCCCAGAGCTCAAAGGCGGATTAGGGCCCATAATGGAAAACCGCCATAGTTGTATAACTTGTATTGTAAGTTAGGGAAAAGGGGGAGACCGAGCCGGACACTTGTATGAGCCGGCCTCGGGACTCCGTAAACCGGCCAAGCATCAACCTGTGTATATAAAGGGACGACCCGATGGTGGTTCAGGGACAAGAAACAACAACTCGAGACTCAGGCAAAGCGTATTCTCTCCCTGGTCATCGAAACCCAATCAATTCCATCACAACTAGACGTAGGCTTTTACCTTCATCGTCAGGGGCCGAACTAGTATAAACTCTCATGTCCCTTATCTGGTTTAACCCCTTGAAGATAATCTCGTTACAATGGCTCCACGACTAAGTCCTTCCGTTAGGACATCTGACGTGTTATTTCCACGACAGTATTGTTCATCAATAATCCTAGGTTTGTCCAATTTTGGGGTCCCAAAGTGATTTCCATGGTTGTCGATCCCAAGGTGTGCTTACGTGTTGGTCGTCAAGACTCGCAGTTTGTGCCAATTCTGGCCCGTTTCTTGGAAAATTACTCAGTTTTGGGGTCCCGAAGTGATTTCACAATTGACGGACCCCGGGGTGCGTTTACGGGTCCGTCATTAACACTCACAATTTTGGCCGCTTTTGGTCCATTTCGTGAATTATTACTCATCGTTTTGCGGTCCCATAGCAATTTCCACAATTGACGATCCCTGGGGTGCGGTCACGTGTCCATTGTCAACACTCACAATTTTAGCCAATTCTGGGCTCTTTCATGGACTATTACTCACCGTTTTGGGGTCCCAAAGCGATTTCCATGGTTGTCGCACCCCAAGGTGTGCTTACGTGTTTGTCGTCGAGATTGGCAGTTTGGGCCAATTCTGGCCCGTTTCTTGGACTATTACTCAGTTTTGGGGCCCCGACGTGATTTCACGATTGACGAACCCCGGGTTGCGTTTACGTGTCGGTCATCAACGATCACAATTTTGGCCGATTCTGGTCCGTTTCATGCACTATTACTCCATGTTTTGCGGTCCCAGAGCGATTTCCATGATTGACGATCCCCGGGTGCGTTTGCGTGTCCATCGTCAACACTCACAGTTTTGGCCAATTCTACCCTGTTTCGTGGACTATAACTCATTGTTTTCGGGTCCCAAGGCGATTTCCATGGTTGTCGCACCCCAAGGTGTGCTTACCTATTTGTCGTCAAGACTCGGAGTATGGGTCGATTCTGGCCTGTTTCTTGGACTATTACTCAGCTTTGGGGTCCTGAAGTGATTTCACGATTGACGAACCACGGGGTACGTTTACGTGTCGGACATCAACACTCCAAATTTTGGCCCACTCTGGTCCGTTTCATGAACTATTACTCAGCATTTTGGGGTCCCAGAGCGATTTACACGATTGACGATCCCCAAGATGTGTTTACATAACCATCGTCAACACTCACAGTTTTGGCCAATTCTGACCCGTTTCATCGACTATTACTCACCATTTTGGGGTCCCGAAGCGATTTCCATAGTTGATGAACCCTAAGAAGCGCTTACATGTCGGTCATCAACACTAGCAGTTTTGGCCGATTCTGGCCCGTTTCATGGACTATTACTCACTACTTTGGGGTCCCTAAGTGATTTCTATGATTAACGAACGCTGGGGTGCGTTTACGTGTTGTTCATCAACACTCGCGGTTTTGGTCGATTCTGACCCATTTCATGGACTATTACTCACCATTTTGAGGTCCCAAAGTGATTTCCATGGTTGTCTAAGCCCAAGGTGCGCTTACGTGTTGGTCGTTAAGACTCGCAGTTTGGGCCGATTCTAGCCCGTTTCTTTGACTATTACTTAGTTTTGGGGTCCCGAAGTGATTTCCACAACTGACAATCCATGGGGTGCCTTTATGTGTCGATCATCAACACTCACAATTTTGGCCAATTCTGGTATGTTTCATGGACTATTACTCACAGTTTTGGGGTCCCATAGCGATTTCCATGGTTGTTGAACACCAAGATGTCCTTACGTGTTGGTCATCAACAATCGCAGTTATGGTTGATTCTGGTCCGTTTCTTGGACTCTTACTCAGTTTTGGGGTCCCGGAGCGATTTCCACGATTGACGAACCCCGAGGTGCGTTTATGCGTCGGTCATCAATACTCGTAGTTTTAGCCGTTTCTGGCCCATTTCATGGATTATTACTCACTAATTTGGGGTCCCTGAGCGATTTCCATGATTGACGAACCCCGGGGTGCATTTATGTATCGTTCATCAACAATCCTAGGTTTGTACGATTTTGGGGTCCCAAAGCGATTTCCATGGTTGTCGATCCCCAAGGTGTGCTTACGTGCTGGTCGTCAAGACTCGCAGTTTGGGCCAATTCTGGCCTGTTTCTTGGAAAATTACTCAGTTTTGGGGTCCCGAAGTGATTTCACAATTGACGGACCCCGGGGTGCATTTACGGGTCCGTCATCAACGCTCACAATTTTTGCCGCTTTTGGTCCGTTTCGTGAACTATTACTCATCGTTTTGCGGTCCTAGAATGAATTGAACAATTGACGATCCCTAGGGTGCGGTCACGTGTCCATTGTCAACACTCATAGTTTTGGCCAATTCTAGGCTCTTTCATGGACTATTACTCACCATTTTGGGGTCCCAAAGCGATTTCCATGGTTGTCGCACCACACGGTGTGCTTACATGTTTGTCGTCGAGATTGGCAGTTCGGGCCAATTCTGGCCCGTTTCTTGGACTATTACTCAGTTTTGGGGCCCCTAAGTGATTTCACGATTGACAAACCCCGAGTTGCGTTTACGAGTCGGTCATCAACGCTCACAATTTTGGCCGATTCTGGTCCGTTTCATGCACTATTACTCCGTGTTTTGCGGTCCCAGAGCGATTTCCATGATTGACGATCGCCGGGATGCGTTTACGTGTCCATCGTCAACACTCACAGTTTTGGCCAATTCTACCCTGTTTCGTGGACTATAACTCATTGTTTTTGGGTCCCAAGGCTATTTCCATGGTTGTCGCACCCCAAGGTGTGCTTACCTGTTGGTCGTCAAGACTCGGAGTATGGGCCGATTCTGGCCCATTTCTTGGACTATTACTCAGTTTTGCGGTCCTGAAGTGATTTCACGATTCACGAACCCCGGTGTGCGTTTACGTGTCGGACATCAACACTCCAAATTTTGGCCGACTCTGGTCCGTTTCATGCACTATTACTCAACATTTTGGGGTCCCAGAGCGATTTCCACGATTGACGATCCCCGGGGTGTGTTTACATAACCATCGTCAACACTCACAGTTTTGGCCAATTCTGACCCGTTTCATCAACTATTACTCACCGTTTTGGGGTCCCGAAGCGATTTCCATAGTTGATGAACCCTAAGGAGCGCTTACATGTCGGTCATCAACACTCGCAGTTTGGGCAGATTCTGGCCCGTTTCATGGACTATTACTCACTGTTTGGGGTCCCCGAGTGATTTCTATGATTAACTAACGCCGGGGTGCGTTTACGTGTCGTTCATCAACACTCGTGGTTCTGGTCGATTCTGACCCATTTCGTGGACTATTACTCACCATTTTGGGGTACCAAAGCGATTTCCATGGTTGTCGAAGCCCAAGGTGCGCTTACCTGTTGGTCGTCAAGACTCGTAGTTTGGGTCGATTCTGGCCCGTTTCTTTGACTATTACTCAGTTTTGGGGTGTCGAAGCGATTTCCGCGACTGACAATCCCCAGGGTGCCTTTATGTGTCGATCATTAACACTCACAATTTTGGCCAATTCTGGTCTGTTTCATGGACTATTACTCACAATTTTGGGGTCCCAAAGCGATTTCCATGGTTGTTGAACACCAAGTTGTGCTTACGTCTTGGTCGCCAACAATCGCAGTTATGGTTGATTCTGGCCCGTTTCTTGGACTATTATTCAGTTTTGGGGTCCCGGAGTGATTTCCACGATTGACGAACCCTGAGGTGCGTTTATGCGTCGGTCATCAATACTCGTAGTTTGGGCTGTTTCTGGCCCATTTCATGGATTATTACTCACTAATTTGGGGTCCTTGAGCGATTTCCATGATTGAAGAACCCCGAGGTGCATTTATGTATCGTTCATCAATAATCCTAGGTTTGTACGATTTTGGGGTCCCAAAGCGATTTCCATGGTTGTCGATCCCCAAGATGTGCTTACGTGTTGGTCGTCAAGACTCGCAGTTTGGGCCAATTCTGGCCCGTTTGTTGGAAAATTACTCAGTTTCGGGGTCCCGAAGTGATTTCACAATTGACGGACCCCGGGGTGCATTTATGGGTCCGTCATCAACACTCACATTTTTTGCCGCTTTTGGTCCGTTTCGTGAACTATTACTCATCGTTTTGCGGTCCTCGAATGATTTCCACAACTGACGGTCCCTAGGGTGCGGCCACGTGTCCATTGTCAACACTCATAGTTTTGGCCAATTCTAGGCTCTTTCATGGACTATTTCTCACCATTTATGGGTCCCAAAGCGATTTCCATGGTTGTCGCACCACACGGTGTGCTTACGTGTTTGTCGTCGAGATTGGCAGCTTGGGCCAATTCTGGCCCGTTTCTTGGACTATTACTCAGTTTTGGGGCCCCTAAGTGATTTCACGATTGACAAACCCCGAGTTGCGTTTACGAATCGGTCATCAACGCTCACAATTTTGGCCGATTCTGGTCCATTTCTTGCACTATTACTCCGTGTTTTGCGGTCCCAGAGCGATTTCCACGATTGACGATCGCCGGGGTGCGTTTACGTGTCCATCGTCAACACTCACAGTTTTGGCCAATTCTACCCTGTTTCGTGGACTATAACTCACTGTTTTTGGGTCCCAAGGCTATTTCCATGGTTGTCGCACCCCAAGGTGTGCTTACGTGTTGGTCGTCAAAACTCGGAGTATGGGCCGATTCTGGCCCATTTCTTGGACTATTACTCAGTTTTGGGGTCCTGACGTGATTTCACGATTGACGAACCCCGGGGTGCGTTTACGTGTCGGACATCAACACTCCAAATTTTGGCCGACTCCGGTCCGTTTCATGCACTATTACTCGGCATTTTGGGGTCCCAGAGTGATTTCCACGATTGACGATCCCCGGGGTGTGTTTACATAACCAACGTCAACACTCACAGTTTTGGCCAATTCTGACCCGTTTCATCGACTATTACTCACCGTTTTGGGGTCCCGAAGCGATTTCCATAGTTGATGAACCCTAAGGAGCGCTTACATGTTGGTCATCAACACTCGCAGTTTGGGCCGATTCTGGCCTGTTTCATGGACTATTACTCACTGTTTGGGGTCCCCGAGTGATTTCTACGATTAACTAACGCCGGGGTGCGTTTACGTGTCGTTCATCAACACTCGTGGTTCTGGTCGATTCTGACCCATTTCATGGACTATTACTCACCATTTTGGGGTACCAAAGCGATTTCCATGGTTGTCGAAGCCCAAGGTGCGCTTACGTGTTGGTCGTCAAGACTCGTAGTTTGCGTCGATTCTGGCCCGTTTCTTTGACTATTACTCAGTTTTGGGGTGTCGAAGCGATTTCCGCGACTGACAATCCCCAGGGTGCCTTTATGTGTCGATCATCAACACTCACAATTTTGGCCAATTCTGGTCTGTTTCATGGACTATTACTCACAATTTTGAGGTCCCAAAGCGATTTCCATGGTTGTTGAACACCAAGTTGTGCTTACGTCTTGGTCACCAACAATCGCAGTTATGGTTGATTCTGGCCCGTTTCTTGGACTATTATTCAGTTTTGGGGTCCCGGAGTGATTTCCACGATTGACGAACCCTGAGGTGCGTTTATGCGTCGGTCATCAATACTCGTAGTTTGGGCTGTTTCTGGCCCATTTCATGGATTATTACTCACTAATTTGGGGTCCTTGAGCGATTTCCATGATTGAAGAACCCCGAGGTGCATTTATGTATCGTTCATCAATAATCCTAGGTTTGTACGATTTCAGGGTCCCAAAGCGATTTCCATGGTTGTCGATCACCAAGATGTGCTTACGTGTTGGTCGTCAAGACTCGCAGTTTGGGCCAATTCTGGCCCGTTTGTTGGAAAATTACTCAGTTTCGGGGTCCCGAAGTGATTTCACCATTGACGGACCCCGGGGTGCATTTACGGGTCTGTCATCAACACTCACATTTTTTGCCGCTTTTGGTCCGTTTCGTGAACTATTACTCATCGTTTTGCGGTCCTGGAATGATTTCCACAACTGACGGTCCCTAGGGTGCGGCCACGTGTCCATTGTCAACACTCACAGTTTTGGCCAATTCTAGGCTCTTTCATGGACTATTTCTCACCATTTATGGGTCCCAAAGCGATTTCCATGGTTGTCGCACCACACGGTGTGCTTACGTGTTTGTCGTCGAGATTGGCAGCTTGGGCCAATTCTGGCCCGTTTCTTGGACTATTACTCAGTTTTGGGGCCCCTAAGTAATTTCACGACTGACAAACCCCGAGTTGCGTTTACGAGTCGGTCATCAACGCTCACAATTTTGGCCGATTCTGGTCCATTTCATGCACTATTACTCCGTGTTTTGCGGTCCCAGAGCGATTTCCACGATTGACGATCGCCGGGGGTCGTTTACGTGTCCATCGTCAACACTCACAGTTTTGGCCAATTCTACCCTGTTTCGTGGACTATAACTCATCTTTTTTGGGTCCCAAGGATATTTCCATGGTTGTCGCACCCCAAGATGTGCTTACGTGTTGGTCGTCAAAACTCGGAGTATGGGCCGATTCTGGCCTATTTCTTGGACTATTACTCAGTTTTGGGGTCCTGACGTGATTTCACGATTGACGAACCCCGGGGTGCGTTTACGTGTCGGACATCAACACTCCAAATTTTGGCCGACTCTGGTCCATTTCATGCACTATTACTCAGCATTTTGGGGTCCCGGAGCGATTTCCACGATTGACGATCCCCGGGGTGTGTTTACATAACCATCGTCAACACTCACAGTTTTGGCCAATTCTGACCCGTTTCATCGACTATTACTCACCGTTTTGGGGTCCCGAAGCGATTTCCATAGTTGATGAACCCTAAGGAGCGCTTACATGTCGGTCATCAACACTCGCAGTTTGGGCCGATTCTGGCCCGTTTCATGGACTATTACTCACTGCTTGGGGTCCCCGAGTGATTTCTACGATTAACTAACGCCGGGGTGCGTTTACGTGTCGTTCATCAACACTCGTGGTTCTGGTCGATTCTGACCCATTTCGTGGACTATTACTCACCATTTTGGGGTACCAAAGCGATTTCCATGGTTGTCGAAGCCCAAGGTGCGCTAACGTGTTGGTCGTCAAGACTCGTAGTTTGGGTCGATTCTGGCCCGTTTCTTTGACTATTACTCAGTTATGGGGTGTCGAAGCGATTTCCGCGACTGACAATCCCCAGGGTGCCTTTATGTGTCGATCATCAACACTCACAATTTTGGCCAATTCTGGTCTGTTTCATGGACTATTACTCACAGTTTTGGGGTCCCAAAGCGATTTCCATGGTTGTTGAACACCAAGTTGTGCTTACGTCTTGGTCACCAACAATCGCAGTTATGGTTGATTCTGGCCCGTTTCTTGGACTATTATTCAGTTTTGGGGTCCGGGAGTGATTTCCACGATTGACGAACCCTGAGGTGCGTTTATGCGTCGGTCATCAATACTCGTAGTTTGGGCTGTTTCTGGCCCATTTCATGGATTATTACTCACAAATTTGGGGTCCTTGAGCGATTTCCATGATTGAAGAACCCCGAGGTGCATTTATGTATCGTTCATCAGTAATCCTAGGTTTGTACGATTTTGGGATCCCAAAGCGATTTCCATGGTTGTCGATCCCTGTGCTTACGTGTTGGTCGTCAAGACTCGCAGTTTGGGCCAATTCTGGCCCGTTTGTTGGAAAATTACTCAGTTTCGGGGTCCCGAAGTGATTTCACAATTGACGGACCCCGGGGTGCATTTACGGGTCCGTCATCAACACTCACATTTTTTGCCGCTTTTGGTCCGTTTCATGAACTATTACTCATCGTTTTGCGGTCCTCGAACGATTTCCACAATTGACGATCCCTAGGGTACGGCCACGTGTCCATTGTCAACACTCACAGTTTTGGCCAATTCTAGGCTCTTTCATGGACTATTTCTCACCATTTATGGGTCCCAAAGCGATTTCCATGGTTGTCGCACCACACGGTGTGCTTACGTGTTTGTCGTCTAGATTGGCAGCTTGGGCCAATTCTGGCCCGTTTCTTGGACTATTACTCAGTTTTGGGGCCCCTAAGTGATTTCACGACTGACAAACCCCGAGTTGCGTTTACGAGTCGGTCATCAACGCTCACAATTTTGGCCTATTCTGGTCCATTTCATGCACTATTACTCCGTGTTTTGCGGTCCCAGAGCGATTTCCACGATTGACGATCGCCGGGGGTCGTTTACGTGTCCATCGTCTACACTCACAGTTTTGGCCAATTCTACCCTGTTTCGTGGACTATAACTCATCGTTTTTGGGTCCCAAGGATGTTTCCATGGTTGTCGCACCCCAAGATGTGCTTACGTGTTGGTCGTCAAAACTCGGAGTATGGGCCGATTCTGGCCTATTTCTTGGACTATTACTCAGTTTTGGGGTCCTGACGTGATTTCACGATTGACGAACCCCGGGGTGCGTTTACGTGTCGGACATCAACACTCCAAATTTTGGCTGACTCTGGTCCGTTTCATGCACTATTACTCAGCATTTTGGGGTCCCAGAGCGATTTCCACGATTGACGATCCCCGGGGTGTGTTTACATAACCATCGTCAACACTCACAGTTTTGGCCAATTCTGACCCGTTTCATCGACTATTACTCACCGTTTTGGGGTCCCGAAGCGATTTCCATAGTTGATGAACCCTAAGGAGCGCTTACATGTCGGTCATCAACACTCGCAGTTTGGGCCGATTCTGGCCCGTTTCATGGACTATTACTCACTGTTTGGGGTCCCCGAGTGATTTCTACGATTAACTAACGCCGGGGTGCGTTTACGTGTCGTTCATCAACACTCGTGGTTCTGGTCGATTCTAACCCATTTCGTGGACTATTACTCACCATTTTGGGGTACCAAAGCGATTTCCATGGTTGTCGAAGCCCAAGGTGCGCTTACCTGTTGGTCGTCAAGACTCGTAGTTTGGGTCGATTCTGGCCCGTTTCTTTGACTATTACTCAGTTATGGGGTGTCGAAGCGATTTCCGCGACTGACAATCCCCAGGGTGCCTTTATGTGTCGATCATCAACACTCACAATTTTGGCCAATTCTGGTCTGTTTCATGGACTATTACTCATAGTTTTGGGGCTCCCAAAGCGATTTCCATGGTTGTTGAACACCAAGTTGTGCTTACGTCTTGGTCACCAACAATCGCAGTTATGGTTGATTCTGGCCCGTTTCTTGGACTATTATTCAGTTTTGGGGTCCCGGAGTGATTTCCACGATTAACGAACCCTGAGGTGCGTTTATGCGTCGGTCATCAATACTCGTAGTTTGGGCTGTTTCTGGCCCATTTCATGGATTATTACTCACTAATTTGGGGTCCTTGAGCGATTTCCATGATTGAAGAACCCCGAGGTGCATTTATGTATCGTTCATCAGTAATCCTAGGTTTGTACGATTTTGGGGTCCCAAAGCGATTTCCATGGTTGTCGATCCCTGTGCTTACGTGTTGGTCGTCAAGACTCGCAGTTTGGGCCAATTCTGGCCCGTTTGTTGGAAAATTACTCAGTTTCGGGGTCCCGAAGTGATTTCACAATTGACGGACCCCGGGGTGCATTTACGGGTCCGTCATCAACACTCACATTTTTTGCCGCTTTTGGTCCGTTTCATGAACTATTACTCATCGTTTTGCGGTCCTCGAATGATTTCCACAACTGACGGTCCCTAGGGTGCGGCCACGTGTCCATTGTCAACACTCACAGTTTTGGCCAATTCTAGGCTCTTTCATGGACTATTCCTCACCATTTATGGGTCCCAAAGCGATTTCCATGGTTGTCGCACCACACGGTGTGCTTACGTGTTTGTCGTCGAGATTGGCAGCTTGGGCCAATTCTGGCCCGTTTCTTGGACTATTACTCAGTTTTGGGGCCCCTAAGTGATTTCACGATTGACAAACCCCGAGTTGCGTTTACGAGTCGGTCATCAACGCTCACAATTTTGGCCGATTCTGGTCCATTTCATGCACTATTACTCCGTGTTTTGCGGTCCCAGAGCGATTTCCACGATTGACGATCGCTGGGGTGCGTTTACGTGTCCATCGTCAACACTCACAGTTTTGGCCAATTCTACCCTGTTTCGTGGACTATAACTCATCGTTTTTGGGTCCCAAGGCTATTTCCATGGTTGTCGCACCCCAAGATGTGCTTACGTGTTGGTCGTCAAAACTCGGAGTACGGGCCGATTCTGGCCCATTTCTTGGACTATTACTCAGTTTTGGGGTCCTGACGTGATTTCACGATTGACGAACCCCGGGGTGCGTTTACGTGTCGGACATCAACACTCCAAATTTTGGCCGACTCTGGTCCGTTTCATGCACTATTACTCAGCATTTTGGGGTCCCAGAGCGATTTCCACGATTGACGATCCCCGGGGTGTGTTTACATAACCATCGTCAACACTCACAGTTTTGGCCAATTCTGACCCGTTTCGTCGACTATTACTCACTGTTTTGGGGTCCCGAAGCGATTTCCATAGTTGATGAACCCTATGGAGCGCTTACATGTCGGTCATCAACACTCGCAGTTTGGGCCGATTCTGGCCCGTTTCATGGACTATTACTCACTGTTTGGGGTCCCCGAGTGATTTCTACGATTAACTAACGCCGGGGTGCGCTTACGTGTCGTTCATCAACACTCGTGGTTCTGGTCGATTCTAACCCATTTCGTGGACTATTACTCACCATTTTGGGGTACCAAAGCGATTTCCATGGTTGTCGAAGCCCAAGGTGCGCTTACCTGTTGGTCGTCAAGACTCGTAGTTTGGGTCGATTCTGGCCCGTTTCTTTGACTATTACTCAGTTATGGGGTGCCGAAGCGATTTCTGCGACTGACAATCCCCAGGGTGCCTTTATGTGTCGATCATCAACACTCACAATTTTGGCCAATTCTGGTCTGTTTCATGGACTATTACTCATAGTTTTGGGGTCCCAAAGCGATTTCCATGGTTGTTGATCACCAAGTTGTGCTTACGTCTTGGTCACCAACAATCGCAGTTATGGTTGATTCTGGCCCGTTTCTTGGACTATTATTCAGTTTTGGGGTTCCGGAGTGATTTCCACGATTAACGAACCCTGAGGTGCGTTTATGCGTCGGTCATCAATACTCGTAGTTTGGGCTGTTTCTGGCCCATTTCATGGATTATTACTCACTAATTTGGGGTCCTTGAGCGATTTCCATGATTGAAGAACCCCGAGGTGCATTTATGTATTGTTCATCAGTAATCCTAGGTTTGTACGATTTTGGGGTCCCAAAGCGATTTCCATGGTTGTCGATCCCTGTGCTTACGTGTTGGTCGTCAAGACTCGCAGTTTGGGCCAATTCTGGCCCGTTTGTTGGAAAATTACTCAGTTTCGGGGTCCCGAAGTGATTTCACAATTGACGGACCCCGGGGTGCATTTACGGGTCCGTCATCAACACTCACATTTTTTGCCGCTTTTGGTCCGTTTCATGAACTATTACTCATCGTTTTGCGGTCCTCGAATGATTTCCACAACTGACGGTCCCTAGGGTGCGGCCACGTGTCCATTGTCAACACTCACAGTTTTGGCCAATTCTAGGCTCTTTCATGGACTATTTCTCACCATTTATGGGTCCCAAAGCGATTTCCATGGTTGTCGCACCACACGGTGTGCTTACGTGTTTGTCGTCGAGATTGGCAGCTTGGGCCAATTCTGGCCCGTTTCTTGGACTATTACTCAGTTTTGGGGCCCCTAAGTGATTTCACGATTGACAAACCCCGAGTTGCGTTTACGAGTCGGTCATCAACGCTCACAATTTTGGCCGATTCTGGTCCATTTCATGCACTATTACTCCGTGTTTTGCGGTCCCAGAGCGATTTCCACGATTGACGATCGCTGGGGTGCGTTTACGTGTCCATCGTCAACACTCACAGTTTTGGCCAATTCTACCCTGTTTCGTGGACTATAACTCATCGTTTTTGGGTCCCAAGGCTATTTCCATGGTTGTCGCACCCCAAGATGTGCTTACGTGTTGGTCGTCAAAACTCGGAGTACGGGCCGATTCTGGCCCATTTCTTGGACTATTACTCAGTTTTGGGGTCCTGACGTGATTTCACGATTGACGAACCCCGGGGTGCGTTTACGTGTCGGACATCAACACTCCAAATTTTGGCCGACTCTGGTCCGTTTCATGCACTATTACTCAGCATTTTGGGGTCCCAGAGCGATTTCCACGATTGACGATCCCCGGGGTGTGTTTACATAACCATCGTCAACACTCACAGTTTTGGCCAATTCTGACCCGTTTCGTCGACTATTACTCACCGTTTTGGGGTCCCGAAGCGATTTCCATAGTTGATGAACCCTATGGAGCGCTTACATGTCGGTCATCAACACTCGCAGTTTGGGCCGATTCTGGCCCGTTTCATGGACTATTACTCACTGTTTGGGGTCCCCGAGTGATTTCTACGATTAACTAACGCCGGGGTGCGTTTACGTGTCGTTCATCAACACTCGTGGTTCTGGTCGATTCTAACCCATTTCGTGGACTATTACTCACCATTTTGGGGTACCAAAGCGATTTCCATGGTTGTCGAAGCCCAAGGTGCGCTTACCTGTTGGTCGTCAAGACTCGTAGTTTGGGTCGATTCTGGCCCGTTTCTTTGACTATTACTCAGTTATGGGGTGTCGAAGCGATTTCCGCGACTGACAATCCCCAGGGTGCCTTTATGTGTCGATCATCAACACTCACAATTTTGGCCAATTCTGGTCTGTTTCATGGACTATTACTCATAGTTTTGGGGTCCCAAAGCGATTTCCATGGTTGTTGAACACCAAGTTGTGCTTACGTCTTGGTCACCAACAATCGCAGTTATGGTTGATTCTGGCCCGTTTCTTGGACTATTATTCAGTTTTGGGGTCCCGGAGTGATTTCCACGATTAACGAACCCTGAGGTGCGTTTATGCGTCGGTCATCAATACTCGTAGTTTGGGCTGTTTCTGGCCCATTTCATGGATTATTACTCACTAATTTGGGGTCCTTGAGCGATTTCCATGATTGAAGAACCCCGAGGTGCATTTATGTATCGTTCATCAGTAATCCTAGGTTTGTACGATTTTGGGGTCCCAAAGCGATTTCCATGGTTGTCGATCCCTGTGCTTACGTGTTGGTCGTCAAGACTCGCAGTTTGGGCCAATTCTGGCCCGTTTGTTGGAAAATTACTCAGTTTCGGGGTCCCGAAGTGATTTCACAATTGACGGACCCCGGGGTGCATTTACGGGTCCGTCATCAACACTCACATTTTTTGCCGCTTTTGGTCCGTTTCATGAACTATTACTCATCGTTTTGCGGTCCTCGAATGATTTCCACAACTGACGGTCCCTAGGGTGCGGCCACGTGTCCATTGTCAACACTCACAGTTTTGGCCAATTCTAGGCTCTTTCATGGACTATTCCTCACCATTTATGGGTCCCAAAGCGATTTCCATGGTTGTCGCACCACACGGTGTGCTTACGTGTTTGTCGTCGAGATTGGCAGCTTGGGCCAATTCTGGCCCGTTTCTTGGACTATTACTCAGTTTTGGGGCCCCTAAGTGATTTCACGATTGACAAACCCCGAGTTGCGTTTACGAGTCGGTCATCAACGCTCACAATTTTGGCCGATTCTGGTCCATTTCATGCACTATTACTCCGTGTTTTGCGGTCCCAGAGCGATTTCCACGATTGACGATCGCTGGGGTGCGTTTACGTGTCCATCGTCAACACTCACAGTTTTGGCCAATTCTACCCTGTTTCGTGGACTATAACTCATCGTTTTTGGGTCCCAAGGCTATTTCCATGGTTGTCGCACCCCAAGATGTGCTTACGTGTTGGTCGTCAAAACTCGGAGTACGGGCCGATTCTGGCCCATTTCTTGGACTATTACTCAGTTTTGGGGTCCTGACGTGATTTCACGATTGACGAACCCCGGGGTGCGTTTACGTGTCGGACATCAACACTCCAAATTTTGGCCGACTCTGGTCCGTTTCATGCACTATTACTCAGCATTTTGGGGTCCCAGAGCGATTTCCACGATTGACGATCCCCGGGGTGTGTTTACATAACCATCGTCAACACTCACAGTTTTGGCCAATTCTGACCCGTTTCGTCGACTATTACTCACCGTTTTGGGGTCCCGAAGCGATTTCCATAGTTGATGAACCCTATGGAGCGCTTACATGTCGGTCATCAACACTCGCAGTTTGGGCCGATTCTGGCCCGTTTCATGGACTATAACTCACTGTTTGGGGTCCCCGAGTGATTTCTACGATTAACTAACGCCGGGGTGCGTTTACGTGTCGTTCATCAACACTCGTGGTTCTGGTCGATTCTGACCCATTTCGTGGACTATTACTCACCATTTTGGGGTACCAAAGCGATTTCCATGGTTGTCGAAGCCCAAGGTGCGCTTACCTGTTGGTCGTCAAGACTCGTAGTTTGGGTCGATTCTGGCCCGTTTCTTTGACTATTACTCAGTTATGGGGTGTCGAAGCGATTTCCGCGATTGACAATCCCCAGGGTGCCTTTATGTGTCGATCATCAACACTCACAATTTTGGCCAATTCTGGTCTGTTTCATGGACTATTACTCACAGTTTTGGGGTCCCAAAGCGATTTCTATGGTTGTTGAACACCAAGTTGTGCTTATGTCTTGGTCACCAACAATCGCAGTTATGGTTGATTCTGGCCCGTTTCTTGGACTATTATTCAGTTTTGGAGTCCCGGAGTGATTTCCACGATTGACGAACCCTGAGGTGCGTTTATGCGTCGGTCATCAATACACGTAGTTTGGGCTGTTTCTGGCCCATTTCATGGATTATTACTCACTAATTTGGGGTCCTTGAGCGATTTCCATGATTGAAGAACCCCGAGGTGCATTTATGTATCGTTCATCAGTAATCCTAGGTTTGTACGATTTTGGGGTCCCAAAGCGATTTCCATGGTTGTCGATCCCTGTGCTTACGTGTTGGTCGTCAAGACTCGCAGTTTGGGCCAATTCTGGCCCGTTTGTTGGAAAATTACTCAGTTTCGGGGTCCCGAAGTGATTTCACAATTGACGGACCCCGGGGTGCATTTACGGGTCCGTCATCAACACTCACATTTTTTGCCGCTTTTGTTCCGTTTCATGAACTATTACTCATCGTTTTGCGGTCCTCGAATGATTTCCACAACTGACGGTCCCTAGGGTGCGGCCACGTGTCCATTGTCAACACTCATAGTTTTGGCCAATTCTAGGCTCTTTCATGGACTATTTCTCACCATTTATGGGTCCCAAAGCGATTTCCATGGTTGTCGCACCACACGGTGTGCTTACGTGTTTGTCGTCGAGATTGGCAGCTTGGGCCAATTCTGGCCCGTTTCTTGGACTATTACTCAGTTTTGGGGCCCCTAAGTGATTTCACGATTGACAAACCCCGAGTTGCGTTTACGAGTCAGTCATCAACGCTCACAATTTTGGCCGATTCTGGTCCATTTCATGCACTATTACTCCGTGTTTTGCGGTCCCAGAGCGATTTCCACGATTGACGATCGCCGGGGTGCGTTTACGTGTCCATCATCAACACTCACAGTTTTGGCCAATTCTACCCTGTTTCGTGGACTATAACTCATCGTTTTTGGGTCCCAAGGCTATTTCCATGGTTGTCGCACCCCAAGATGTGCTTACGTGTTGGTCGTCAAAACTCGGAGTACGGGCCGATTCTGGCCCATTTCTTGGACTATTACTCAGTTTTGGGGTCCTGACGTGATTTCACGATTGACGAACCCCGGGGTGCGTTTACGTGTCGGACATCAACACTCCAAATTTTGGCCGACTCTGGTCCGTTTCATGAACTATTACTCAGCATTTTGGGGTCCCAGAGCGATTTCCACGATTGACGATCCCCGGGGTGTGTTTACATAACCATCGTCAACACTCACAGTTTTGGCCAATTCTGACCCGTTTCGTCGACTATTACTCACCGTTTTGGGGTCCCGAAGCGATTTCCATAGTTGATGAACCCTAAGGAGCGCTTACATGTCGGTCATCAACACTCGCAGTTTGGGCCGATTCTGGCCCGTTTCATGGACTATTACTCACTGTTTGGGGTCCCCGAGTGATTTCTACGATTAACTAACGCCGGGGTGCGTTTACGTGTCGTTCATCAACACTCGTGGTTCTGGACGATTCTGACCCATTTCGTGGACTATTACTCACCATTTTGGGGTACCAAAGCGATTTCCATGGTTGTCGAAGCCCAAGGTGCGCTTACCTGTTGGTCGTCAAGACTCGTAGTTTGGGTCGATTCTGGCCCGTTTCTTTGACTATTACTCAGTTATGGGGTGTCGAAGCGATTTCCGCGACTGACAATCCCCAGGGTGCCTTTATGTGTCGATCATCAACACTCACAATTTTGGCCAATTCTGGTCTATTTCATGGACTATTACTCACAGTTTTGGGGTCCCAAGGCGATTTCCATGGTTGTTGAACACCAAGTTGTGCTTACGTCTTGGTCACCAACAATCGCTGTTATGGTTGATTCTGGCCCGTTTCTTGGACTATTATTCAGTTTTGGGGTCCCGGAGTGATTTCCACGATTGACGAACCCTGAGGTGCGTTTATGCGTCGGTCATCACTACTCGTAGTTTGGGCTGTTTCTGGCCCATTTCATGGATTATTACTCACTAATTTGGGGTCCTTGAGCGATTTCCATGATTGAAGAACCCCGAGGTGCATTTATGTATCGTTCAACAATAATCCTAGGTTTGTACGATTTTGGGGTCCCAAAGCGATTTCCATGGTTGTCGATCCCCAAGATGTGCTTACGTGTTGGTCGTCAAGACTCGCAGTTTGGGCCAATTCTGGCCCGTTTGTTGGAAAATTACTCAGTTTCGGGGTCCCGAAGTGATTTCACAATTGACGGACCCCGGGGTGCATTTACGGGTCCGTCATCAACACTCACATTTTTTGCCGCTTTTGGTCCGTTTCATGAACTATTACTCATCGTTTTGCGGTCCTCGAATGATTTCCACAACAGACGGTCCCTAGGGTGCGGCCACGTGTCCATTGTCAACACTCACAGTTTTGGCCAATTCTAGGCTCTTTCATGGACTATTTCTCACCATTTATGGGTCCCAAAGCGATTTCCATGGTTGTGGCAACACACGGTGTGCTTACGTGTTTGTCGTCGAGATTGGCAGCTTGGGCCAATTCTGGCCCATTTCTTGGACTATTACTCAGTTTTGGGGCCCCTAAGTGATTTCACGATTGACAAACCCCGAGTTGCGTTTACGAGTCAGTCATCAACGCTCACAATTTTGGCCGATTCTGGTCCATTTCATGCACTATTACTCCGTGTTTTGCGGTCCCAGAGCGATTTCCACGATTGACGATCGCCGGGGTGCGTTTACGTGTCCATCGTCAACACTCACAGTTTTGGCCAATTCTACCCTGTTTCCTGGACTATAACTCATCGTTTTTGGGTCCCAAGGCTATTTCCATGGTTGTCGCACCCCAAGATGTGCTTACGTGTTGGTCGTCAAAACTCGGAGTACGGGCCGATTCTGGCCCATTTCTTGGACTATTACTTAGTTTTGGGGTCCTGACGTGATTTCACGATTGACGAACCCCGGGGTGCGTTTACGTGTCAGACATCAACACTCCAAATTTTGGCCGACTCTGGTCCGTTTCATGCACTATTACTCAGCATTTTGGGGTCCCAGAGCGATTTCCACGATTGACGATCCCCGGGGTGTGTTTACATAACCATCGTCAACACTCACAGTTTTGGCCAATTCTGACCCGTTTCGTCGACTATTACTCACCGTTTTGGGGTCCCGAAGCGATTTCCATAGTTGATGAACCCTAAGGAGCGCTTACATTCGGTCATCAACAC
Organism: Triticum dicoccoides; assembly: GCF_002162155.2. Taxonomy (NCBI): domain Eukaryota; kingdom Viridiplantae; phylum Streptophyta; class Magnoliopsida; order Poales; family Poaceae; genus Triticum; species Triticum dicoccoides. The sequence goes on along the minus strand of NC_041385.1, from coordinate 1,006,299 downwards.
TCGCAGTTTGGGCCGATTCTGGCCCGTTTCATGGACTATTACTCACTGTTTGGGGTCCCCGAGTGATTTCTACGATTAACTAACGCCGGGGTGCGTTTACGTGTCGTTCATCAACACTCATGGTTCTGGTCGATTCTGACCCATTTCGTGGACTATTACTCACCATTTTGGGGTACCAAAGCGATTTCCATGGTTGTCGAAGCCCAAGGTGCGCTTACCTGTTGGTCGTCAAGACTCGTAGTTTGGGTCGATTCTGGCCCGTTTCTTTGACTATTACTCAGTTATGGGGTGTCGAAGCGATTTCCGCGACTGACAATCCCCAGGGTGCCTTTATGTGTCGATCATCAACACTCACAATTTTGGCCAATTCTGGTCTATTTCATGGACTATTACTCACAGTTTTGGGGTCCCAAGGCGATTTCCATGGTTGTTGAACACCAAGTTGTGCTTACGTCTTGGTCACCAACAATCGCAGTTATGGTTGATTCTGGCCCGTTTCTTGGACTATTATTCAGTTTTGGGGTCCCGGAGTGATTTCCACGATTGACGAACCCTGAGGTGCGTTTATGCGTCGGTCATCACTACTCGTAGTTTGGGCTGTTTCTGGCCCATTTCATGGATTATTACTCACTAATTTGGGGTCCTTGAGCGATTTCCATGATTGAAGAACCCCGAGGTGCATTTATGTATCGTTCAACAATAATCCTAGGTTTGTACGATTTTGGGGTCCCAAAGCGATTTCCATGGTTGTCGATCCCCAAGATGTGCTTACGTGTTGGTCGTCAAGACTCGCAGTTTGGGCCAATTCTGGCCTGTTTGTTGGAAAATTACTCAGTTTCGGGGTCCCGAAGTGATTTCACAATTGACGGACCCCGGGGTGCATTTACGGGTCCGTCATCAACACTCACATTTTTTGCCGCTTTTGGTCCGTTTCATGAACTATTACTCATCGTTTTGCGGTCCTCGAATGATTTCCACAACTGACGGTCCCTAGGGTGCGGCCACGTGTCCATTGTCAACACTCACAGTTTTGGCCAATTCTAGGCTCTTTCATGGACTATTTCTCACCATTTATGGGTCCCAAAGCGATTTCCATGGTTGTGGCACCACACGGTGTGCTTACGTGTTTGTCGTCGAGATTGGCAGCTTGGGCCAATTCTGGCCCGTTTCTTCGACTATTACTCAGTTTTGGGGCCCCTAAGTGATTTCACGATTGACAAACCCCGAGTTGTGTTTACGAGTCAGTCATCAACGCTCACAACTTTGGCCGATTCTGGTCCATTTCATGCACTATTACTCCGTGTTTTGCGGTCCCAGAGCGATTTCCACGATTGACGATCGCCGGGGTGCGTTTACGTGTCCATCGTCAACACTCACAGTTTTGGCCAATTCTACCCTGTTTCGTGGACTATAACTCATCGTTTTTGGGTCCCAAGGCTATTTCCATGGTTGTCGCACCCCAAGGTGTGCTTACGTGTTGGTCGTCAAAACTCGGAGTATGGGCCGATTCTGGCCCATTTCTTGGACTATTACTCAGTTTTGGGGTCCTGACGTGATTTCACGATTGACGAACCCCGGGGTGCGTTTACGTGTCGGACATCAACACTCCAAATTTTGGCCGACTCTGGTCCGTTTCATGCACTACTACTCAGCATTTTGGGGTCCCAGAGCGATTTCCACGATTGACGATCCCCGGGGTTTGTTTACATAACCATCGTCAACACTCACAGTTTTGGCCAATTCTGACCCGTTTCGTCGACTATTACTCACCGTTTTGGGGTCCCGAAGCGATTTCCATAGTTGATGAACCCTAAGGAGCGCTTACATGTCGGTCATCAACACTCGCAGTTTGGGCCGATTCTGGCCCGTTTCATGGCCTATTACTCACTGTTTGGGGTCCCCGAGTGATTTCTACGATTAACTAACGCCGGGGTGCGTTTACGTGTCGTTCATCAACACTCATGGTTCTGGTCGATTCTGACCCATTTCGTGGACTATAACTCACCATTTTGGGGTACCAAAGCGATTTCCATGGTTGTCGAAGCCCAAGGTGCGCTTACCTGTTGGTCGTCAAGACTCGTAGTTTGGGTTGATTCTGGCCCGTTTCTTTGACTATTACTCAGTTATGGGGTGTCGAAGCGATTTCCGCGATTGACAATCCCCAGGGTGCCTTTATGTGTCGATCATCAACACTCACAATTTTGGCCAATTCTGGTCTGTTTCATGGACTATTACTCACAGTTTTGGGGTCCCAAGGCGATTTCCATGGTTGTTGAACACCAAGTTGTGCTTACGTCTTGGTCACCAACAATCGCAGTTATGGTTGATTCTGGCCCGTTTCTTGGACTATTATTCAGTTTTGGGGTCCCGGAGTGATTTCCACCATTGACGAACCCTGAGGTGCGTTTATGCGTCGGTCATCAATACTCATAGTTTGGGCTGTTTCTGGCCCATTTCATTGATTATTACTCACTAATTTGGGGTCCTTGAGCGATTTCCATGATTGAAGAACCCCGAGGTGCATTTATGTATCGTTCAACAATAATCCTAGGTTTGTACGATTTTGGGGTCCCAAAGCGATTTCCATGGTTGTCGATCCCCAAGATGTGCTTACGTGTTGGTCGTCAAGACTCGCAGTTTGGGCCAATTCTGGCCCGTTTGTTGGAAAATTACTCAGTTTCGGGGTCCCGAAGTGATTTCACAATTGACGGACCCCGGGGTGCATTTACGGGTCCGTCATCAACACTCACATTTTTTGCCGCTTTTGGTCCGTTTCATGAACTATTACTCATCGTTTTGCGGTCCTCGAATGATTTCCACAACTGACGGTCCCTAGGGTGCGGCCACGTGTCCATTGTCAACACTCACAGTTTTGGCCAATTCTAGGCTCTTTCATGGACTATTTCTCACCACTTATGGGTCCCAAAGCGATTTCCATGGTTGTGGCACCACACGGTGTGCTTACGTGTTTGTCGTCGAGATTGGCCGCTTGGGCCAATTCTGGCCTGTTTCTTGGACTATTACTCAGTTTTGGGGCCCCTAAGTGATTTCACGATTGACAAACCCCGAGTTGCGTTTACGACTCAGTCATCAACGCTCACAATTTTGGCCGATTCTGGTCCGTTTCATGCACTATTACTCCGTGTTTTGCGGTCCCAGAGCGATTTCCATGATTGACGATCGCCGGGGTGCGTTTACGTGTCCATCGTCAACACTCACAGTTTTGGCCAATTCTACCCTGTTTCGTGGACTATAACTCATCGTTTTTGGGTCCCAAGGCTATTTCCATGGTTGTCGCACCCCAAGGTGTGCTTACGTGTTGGTCGTCAAAACTCGGAGTATGGGCCGATTCTGGCCCATTTCTTGGACTATTACTCAGTTTTGGGGTCCTGACGTGATTTCACGATTGACGAACCCCGGGGTGCGTTTACGTGTCGGACATCAACACTCCAAATTTTGGCCGACTCTGGTCCGTTTCATGCACTATTACTCAGCATTTTGGGGTCCCAGAGCGATTTCCACGATTGAGGATCCCCGGGGTGTGTTTACATAACCATCGTCAACACTCACAGTTTTGGCCAATTCTGACCCGTTTCGTCGACTATTACTCACCGTTTTGGGGTCCCGAAGCGATTTCCATAGTTGATGAACCCTAAGGAGCGCTTACATGTCGGTCATCAACACTCGCAGTTTGGGCCGATTCTGGCCCGTTTCATGGACTATTACTCACTGTTTGGGGTCCCCGAGTGATTTCTACGATTAACTAACGCCGGGGTGCGTTTACGTGTCGTTCATCAACACTCGTGGTTCTGGTCGATTCTGACCCATTTCGTGGACTATTACTCACCATTTTGGGGTACCAAAGCGATTTCCATGGTTGTCGAAGCCCAAGGTGCGCTTACCTGTTGGTCGTCAAGACTCGTAGTTTGGGTCGATTCTGGCCCGTTTCTTTGACTATTACTCAGTTTTGGGGTGTCGAAGCGATTTCCGCGACTGACAATCCCCAGGGTGCCTTTATGTGTCGATCATCAACACTCACAATTTTGGCCAATTCTGGTCTATTTCATGGACTATTACTCACAGTTTTGGGGTCCCAAAGCGATTTCCATGGTTGTTGAACACCAAGGTGTGCTTACGTCTTGGTCACCAACAATCGCAGTTATGGTTGATTCTGGCCCGTTTCTTGGACTATTATTCAGTTTTGGGGTCCCGGAGTGATTTCCACGATTGACGAACCCCGAGGTGCGTTTATGCGTCGGTCATCAATACTCGTAGTTTTGGCTGTTTCTGGCCCATTTCATGGATTATTACTGACTAATTTGGGGTCCTTGAGCGATTTCTATGATTGACGAACCTCGAGGTGCATTTATGTATCGTTCAACAATAATCCTAGGTTTGTACGATTTTGGGGTCCCAAAGCGATTTCCATGGTTGTCGATCCCCAAGATGTGCTTACGTGTTGGCCGTCAAGACTCGCAGTTTGGGCCATTTCTGGCCCGTTTGTTGGAAAATTACTCAGTTTCGGGGTCCCGAAGTGATTTCACAATTGACGGACCCCGGGGTGCATTTACGGGTCCGTCATCAACACTCACAATTTTTGCCGCTTTGGGTCCGTTTCGTGAACTATTACTCATCGTTTTGCGGTCCTAGAACGATTTCCACAATTGACGATCCCTAGGGTGCGGTCACGTGTCCATTGTCAACACTCATAGTGTTGGCCAATTCTGGGCTCTTTCATGGACTATTACTCACCGTTTTGGGGTCCCAAAGCGATTTCCATGGTTGTCGCACCACAAGGTGTGCTTACGTGTTTGTCGTCGAGATTGGCAGTTTGGGCCAATTCTGGCCCGTTTCTTAGACTATTACTCAGTTTTGGGGCCCCTAAGTGATTTCACGACTGACAAACCCCGAGTTGCGTTTACGAGTCGGTCATCAATGCTCACAATTTTGGCCGATTCTGGTCCGTTTCATGCACTATTACTCCGTGTTTTGTGGTCCCAGAGCGATTTCCACGATTGACGATCGCCGGGGGGCGTTTACGTGTCCATCGTCAACACTCACAGTTTTGGCCAATTCTACCCTGTTTCGTGGACTATAACTCATCGTTTTTGGGTCCCAAGGCTATTTCCATGGTTGTCGCACCCCAAGGTGTGCTTACCTGTTGGTCGTCAACACTCGGAGTATGGGCCGATTCTGGCCCATTTCTTGGACTATTACTCAGTTTTGGGGTCCTGAACTGATTTCACGATTGACGAACCCCAAGGTGCGTTTACGTGTCGGACATCAACACTCCAAATTTTGGCCGACTCTGGTCCGTTCCATGCACTATTACTCAGCATTTTGGGGTCCCAGAGCGATTTCCACGATTGACGATCCCCGGGGTGTGTTTACATAACCATCGTCAACACTCACAGTTTTGGCCAATTCTGACCCGTTTCATCGACTATTACTCACCGTTTTGCGGTACCGAAGCGATTTCCACAGTTGATGAACCCTAGGGAGCGCTTACATGGCGGTCATCAACACTCGCAGTTTGGGCCGATTCTGGCCCGTTTCATGGACTATTACTCACTGTTTGGGGTCCCCGAGTGATTTCTACGATTAACTAACGTCGGGGTGCGTTTACGTGTCGTTCATCAACACTCGTGGTTCTGGTCGATTCTGACCCATTTCATGGACTATTACTCACCATTTTGGGGTACCAAAGCGATTTCCATGGTTGTCGAAGCCCAAGGTGCGCTTACGTGTTGGTCGTCAAGACTCGTAGTTTGGGTCGATTCTGGCCCATTTCTTTGACTATTACTCAGTTTTGGGGTGTCGAAGCGATTTCTGCGACTGACAATCCCCAGGGTGCCTTTATGTGTCGATCATCAACACTCACAATTTTGGCCAATTCTTGTCTGTTTCATGGACTATTACTCACAGTTTTGGGGTCCCAAAGCGATTTCCATGGTTGTTGAACACCAAGGTGTGCTTACGTCTTGGTCACCAACAATCGCAGTTATGGTTGATACTGGCCCGTTTCTTGGACTATTATTCAGTTTTGGGGTCCCGGAGTGATTTCCACGATTGACGAACCCCGAGGTGCGTTTATGCGTCGGTCATCAATACTCGTAGTTTTGGCTGTTTCTGGCCCATTTCATGGATTATTACTGAGTAATTTGGGTCCTTGAGCGATTTCCATGATTGACGAACCCCGAGGTGCATTTATGTATCGTTCATCAATAATCCTAGGTTTGTACGATTTTGGGGTCCCAAAGCGATTTCCATGGTTGTCGATCCCCAAGATGTGCTTACGTGTTGGTCGTCAAGACTCGCAGTTTGGGCCAATTCTGGCCCGTTTGTTGGAAAATTACTCATTTTCGGGGTCCCGAAGTGATTTCACAATTGACGGACCCCGGGGTGCATTTACGGGTCCGTCATCAACACTCACAATTTTTGCCGCTTTTGGTCCGTTTCGTGAACTATTACTCATCGTTTTGCGGTCCTCAAATCATTTCCACAACTGACGGTCCCTAGGGTGCGGCCACGTGTCCATTGTCAACACTCACAGTTTTGGCCAATTCTAGGCTCTTTCATGGACTATTTCTCACCATTTATGGGTCCCAAAGCGATTTCCATGGTTGTCGCACCACACGGTGTGCTAACGTGTTTGTCGTCGAGATTGGCAGCTTGGGCCAATTCTGTCCCGTTTCTTGGACTATTACTCAGTTTTGGGGCCCCTAAGTGATTTCACGATTGACAAACCCCGAGTTGCGTTTACGAGTCGGTCATCAACGCTCACAATTTTGGCCGATTCTGGTCCGTTTCATGCACTATTACTCCGTGTTTTGCGGTCCCAGAGCGGTTTCCACGATTGACGATCGCCGGGGTGCGTTTACGTGTCCATCGTCAACACTCACAGCTTTGGCCAATTCTACCCTGTTTCGTGGACTATAACTCATCGTTTTTGGGTCCCAAGGCTATTTCCATGGTTGTCGCACCCCAAGGTGTGCTTACGTGTTGGTCGTCAAAACTCGGAGTATGGGCCGATTCTGGCCCATTTCTTGGACTATTACTCAGTTTTGGGGTCCTGATGTGATTTCACGATTGACGAACCCCGGGGTGCGTTTACGTGTCGGACATCAACACTCCAAATTTTGGCCGACTCTGGTCCGTTTCATGCACTATTACTCAGCATTTTGGGGTCCCAGAGCGATTTCCACGATTGACGATCCCCGGGGTGTGTTTACATAACCATCGTCAACACTCACAATTTTGGCCAATTCTGACCCGTTTCATCGACTATTACTCACCGTTTTGGGGTCCCGAAGCGATTTCCATAGTTGATGAACCCTAAGGAGCGCTTACATGTCGGTCATCAACACTCGTAGTTTGGGCCGATTCTGGCCCGTTTCATGGACTATTACTCACTGTTTGGGGTCCCCGAGTGATTTCTACGATTAACTAACGCCGGGGTGTGTTTACGTGTCGTTCATCAATACTCGTGGTTCTGGTCGATTCTGACCCATTTCATGGACTATTACTCCCCATTTTGGGCTACCAAAGCGATTTCCATGGTTGACGAAGCCCAAGGTGCGCTTACGTGTTGGTCGTCAAGACTCGTAGTTTGGGTAGATTCTGGCCCGTTTCTTTGACTATTACTTAGTTTTGGGGTGTCGAAGCGATTTCCGCGACTGACAATCCCCAGGGTGCCTTTATGTGTCGATCATCAACACTCAGAATTTTGGCCAATTCTGGTCTCTTTCATGGACCATTACTCACAGTTTTGGGGTCCCAAAGCGATTTCCATGGTTGTTGAACACCAAGGTGTGCTTACGTCTTGGTCACCAACAATCGCAGTTATGGTTGATTCTGGCCTGTTTCTTGGACTATTATTCAGTTTTGGGGTCCCGGAGCGATTTCCACGATTGACGAACCCCGAGGTGCGTTTATGCGTCGGTCATCAATACTCGTAGTTTTGGCTGTTTCTGGCCCATTTCATGGATTATTACTGACTAATTTGGGGTCCTTGAGCGATTTCCATGATTGACGAACCCCGAGGTGCATTTATGTATCGTTCATCAATAATCCTAGGTTTGTACGATTTTGGGGTCCCAAAGCGATTTCCATGGTTGTCGATCCCCAAGATGTGCTTACGTGTTGGCCGTCAAGACTCGCAATTTGGGCCATTTCTGGCCCGTTTGTTGGAAAATTACTCAGTTTCGGGGTCCCAAAGTGATTTCAAAATTGACGGACCCCGGGGTGCATTTACGGGTCCGTCATCAACACTCACAATTTTTGCCGCTTTGGGTCGTTTTCGTGAACTATTACTCATCGTTTTGCGGTCCTAGAACGATTTCCACAATTGACGATCCCTAGGGTGCGGTCACGTGTCCATTGTCAACACTCACAGTGTTGGCCAATTCTGGGCTCTTTCATGGACTATTACTCACCGTTTTGGGGTCCCAAAGCGATTTCCATGGTTGTTGCACCACAAGGTGTGCTTACGTGTTTGTCGTCGAGATTGGCAGTTTGGGCCAATTCTGGCCCGTTTCTTGGACTATTACTCAGTTTTGGGGCCCCTAAGTGATTTCACGACTGACAAACCCCGAGTTGCGTTTACGAGTCGGTCATCAACGCTCACAATTTTGGCCGATTCTGGTCCGTTTCATGCACTATTACTCCGTGTTTTGCGGTCCCAGAGCGATTTCCACGATTGACGATCGCCGGGGGGCGTTTACGTGTCCATCGTCAACACTCACAGTTTTGGCCAATTCTACCCTGTTTCGTGGACTATAACTCATCGTTTTTGGGTCCCAAGGCTATTTCCATGGTTGTCGCACCCCAAGGTGTGCTTACCTGTTGGTCGTCAAGACTCGGAGTATGGGCCGATTCTGGCCCATTTCATGGACTATTACTCAGTTTTGGGGTCCTGAAGTGATTTCACGATTGACGAACCCCGAGGTGCGTTTACGTGTCGGACATCAACACTCCAAATTTTGGCCGACTCTGGTCCGTTCCATGCACTATTACTCAGCATTTTGGGGTCCCAGAGCGATTTCCACGATTGACGATCCCCGGGGTGTGTTTACATAACCATCGTCAACACTCACAGTTTTGGCCAATTCTGACCCGTTTCATCGACTATTACTCACCATTTTGCGGTACCGAAGCGATTTCCATAGTTGATGAACCCTAGGGAGCGCTTACATGGCGGTCATCAACACTCGCAGTTTGGGCCGATTCTGGCCCGTTTCATGGACTATTACTCACTGTTTGGGGTCCCCGAGTGATTTCTACGATTAACTAACGTCGGGGTGCGTTTACGTGTCGTTCATCAACACTCGTGGTTCTGGTCGATTCTGACCCATTTCGTGGACTATTACTCACCATTTTGAGGTACCAAAGCGATTTCCATGGTTGTCGAAGCCCAAGGTGCGCTTACGTGTTGGTCGTCAAGACTCGTAGTTTGGGTCGATTCTGGCCCGTTTCTTTGACTATTACTCAGTTTTGGGGTGTCGAAGCGATTTCTGCGACTGACAATCCCCAGGGTGCCTTTATGTGTCGATCATCAACACTCACAATTTTGGCCAATTCTTGTCTGTTTCATGGACTATTACTCACAGTTTTGGGGTCCCAAAGCGATTTCCATGGTTGTTGAACACCAAGGTGTGCTTACGTCTTGGTCACCAACAATCGCAGTTATGGTTGATACTGGCCCGTTTCTTGGACTATTATTCAGTTTTGGGGTCCCGGAGTGATTTCCACGATTGACGAACCCCGAGGTGCGTTTATGCGTCGGTCATCAATACTCGTAGTTTTGGCTGTTTCTGGCCCATTTCATGGATTATTACTGAGTAATTTGGGTCCTTGAGCGATTTCCATGATTGACGATCCCCGAGGTGCATTTATGTATCGTTCATCAATAATCCTAGGTTTGTACGATTTTGGGGTCCCAAAGCGATTTCCATGGTTGTCGATCCCCAAGATGTGCTTACGTGTTGGTCGTCAAGACTCGCAGTTTGGGCCAATTCTGGCCCGTTTGTTGGAAAATTACTCATTTTCGGGGTCCCGAAGTGATTTCACAATTGACGGACCCCGGGGTGCATTTACGGGTCCGTCATCAACACTCACAATTTTTGCCGCTTTTGGTCCGTTTCGTGAACTATTACTCATCGTTTTGCGGTCCTCAAATGATTTCCACAACTGACGGTCCCTAGGGTGCGGCCACGTGTCCATTGTCAACACTCATAGTTTTGGCCTATTCTAGGCTCTTTCATGGACTATTTCTCACCATTTATGGGTCCCAAAGCGATTTCCATGGTTGTCGCACCACACGGTGTGCTTACGTGTTTGCCGTCGAGATTGGCAGCTTGGGCCAATTCTGGCCCGTTTCTTGGACTATTACTCAGTTTTGGGGCCCCTAAGTGATTTCACGATTGACAAACCCCGAGTTGCGTTTACGAGTCGGTCATCAACGCTCACAATTTTGGCCGATTCTGGTCCGTTTCATGCACTATTACTCCGTGTTTTGCGGTCCCAGAGCGATTTCCACGATTGACGATCGCCGGGGTGCGTTTACGTGTCCATCGTCACACTCACAGTTTTGGCCAATTCTACCCTGTTTCGTGGACTATAACTCATCGTTTTTGGGTCCCAAGGCTATTTCCATGGTTGTCGCACCCCAAGGTATGCTTACGTGTTGGTCGTCAAAACTCGGAGTATGGGCCGATTCCGGCCCATTTCTTGGACTATTACTCAGTTTTGGGGTCCTGATGTGATTTCACGATTGACGAACCCCGGGGTGCGTTTACGTGTCGGACATCAACACTCCAAATTTTGGCCGACTCTGGTCGGTTTCATGCACTATTACTCAGCATTTTGGGGTCCCAGAGCGATTTCCACGATTGACGATCCCCGGGGTGTGTTTACATAACCATCGTCAACACTCACAGTTTTGGCCAATTCTGACCCGTTTCATCGACTATTACTCACCGTTTTGGGGTCCCGAAGCGATTTCCATAGTTGATGAACCCTAAGGAGCGCTTACATGTCGGTCATCAACACTCGTAGTTTGGGCCGATTCTGGCCCGTTTCATCGACTATTACTCACTGTTTGGGGTCCCCGAGTGATTTCTACGATTAACTAACGCCAGGGTGTGTTTACGTGTCGTTCATCAACACTCGTGGTTCTGGTCGATTCTGACCCATTTCATGGACTATTACTCCCCATTTTGGGGTACCAAAGCGATTTCCATGGTTGTCGAAGCCCAAGGTGCGCTTACATGTTGGTCGTCAAGACTCGTAGTTTGGGTCGATTCTGGCCCGTTTCTTTGACTATTACTCAGTTTTGGGGTGTCGAAGCGATTTCCGCGACTGACAATCCCCAGGGTGCCTTTATGTGTCGATCATCAACACTCACAATTTTGGCCAATTCTGGTCTCTTTCATGGACCATTACTCACAGTTTTGGGGTCCCAAAGCGATTTCCATGGTTGTTGAACACCAAGGTGTGCTTACGTCTTGGTCACCAACAATCGCAGTTATGGTTGATTCTGGCCCGTTTCTTGGACTATTATTCAGTTTTGGGGTCCCGGAGTGATTTCCACGATTGACGAACCCTGAGGTGCGTTTATGCATCGGTCATCAATACTCGTAGTTTGGGCTGTTTCTGGCCCATTTCATGGATTATTACTCACTAATTTGGGGTCCTTGAGCGATTTCCATGATTGAAGAACCCCGAGGTGCATTTATGTATCGTTCATCAGTAATCCTAGGTTTGTACGATTTTGGGGGTCCCAAAGCGATTTCCATGGTTGTCGATCCCCAAGATGTGCTAACGTGTTGGTCGTCAAGACTCGCAGTTTGGGCCAATTCTGGCCCGTTTGTTGGAAAATTACTCAGTTTCGGGGTCCCGAAGTGATTTCACAATTGACGGACCCCGGGGTGCATTTACGGGTCCGTCATCAACACTCACATTTTTTGCCGCTTTTGGTCCGTTTCATGAACTATTACTCATCATTTTGCAGTCCTCGAATGATTTCCACAACTGACGGTCCCTAGGGTGCGGCCACGTGTCCATTGTCAACACTCACAGTGTTGGCCAATTCTGGGCTCTTTCATGGACTATTACTCACCGTTTTGGGGTCCCAAAGCGATTTCCATGGTTGTCGCACCACAAGGTGTGCTTACGTGTTTGTCGTCGAGATTGGCAGTTTGGGCCAATTCTGGCCCGTTTGTTGGACTATTACTCAGTTTTGGGGCCCCTAAGTGATTTCACGACTGACAAACCCCGAGTTGCGTTTACGAGTCGGTCATCAACGCTCACAATTTTGGCCGATTCTGGTCCGTTTCATGCACTATTACTCCGTGTTTTGCGGTCCCAGAGCGATTTCCACGATTGACGATCGCCGGGGGGCGTTTACGTGTCCATCGTCAACACTCACAGTTTTGGCCAATTCTACCCTGTTTCGTGGACTATAACTCATCGTTTTTGGGTCCCAAGGCTATTTCCATGGTTGTCGCACCCCAAGGTGTGCTTACCTGTTGGTCGTCAAGACTCGGAGTATGGGCCAATTCTGGCCCATTTCTTGGACTATTACTCAGTTTTGGGGTCCTGAATTGATTTCACGATTGACGAACCTCGAGGTGCGTTTACGTGTCGGACATCAACACTCCAAATTTTGGCCGACTCTGGTCCGTTCCATGCACTATTAGTCAGCATTTTGGGGTCCCAGAGCGATTTCCACGATTGACAATCCCCGGGGTGTGTTTACATAACCATCGTCAACACTCACAGTTTTGGCCAATTCTGACCCGTTTCATCGACTATTACTCACCGTTTTGCGGTACCGAAGCGATTTCCATAGTTGATGAACCCTAGGGAGCGCTTACATGGCGGTCATCAACACTCGCAGTTTGGGCCGATTTTGGCCCGTTTCATGGACTATTACTCACTGTTTGGGGTCCCCGAGTGATTTCTACGATTAACTAACGTCGGGGTGCGTTTACGTGTCGTTCATCAACACTCGTGGTTCTGGTCGATTCTGACCCATTTCATGGACTATTACTCACCATTTTGGGGTACCAAAGCGATTTCCATGGTTGTCGAAGCCCAAGGTGCGCTTACGTGTTGGTCGTCAAGACTCGTAGTTTGGGTCGATTCTGGCCCGTTTCTTTGACTATTACTCAGTTTTGGGGTGTCGAAGCGATTTCTACGACTGACAATCCCCAGGGTGCCTTTATGTGTCGATCATCAACACTCACAATTTTGGCCAATTCTTGTCTGTTTCATGGACTATTACTCACAGTTTTGGGGTCCCAAAGCGATTTCCATGGTTGTTGAACACCATGGTGTGCTTACGTCTTGGTCACCAACAATCGCAGTTATGGTTGATACTGGCCCGTTTCTTGGACTATTATTCAGTTTTGGGGTCCCGGAGTGATTTCCACGATTGACGAACCCCGAGGTGCGTTTATGCGTCGGTCATCAATACTCGTAGTTTTGGCTGTTTCTGGCCCATTTCATGGATTATTACTGAGTAATTTGGGTCCTTGAGCGATTTCCATGATTGACGAACCTCGAGGTGCATTTATGTATCGTTCATCAATAATCCTAGGTTTGTATGATTTTGGGGTCCCAAAGCGATTTCCATGGTTGTCGATCCCCAAGATGTGCTTACGTGTTGGTCGTCAAGACTCGCAGTTTGGGCCAATTCTGGCCCGTTTGTTGGAAAATTACTCATTTTCGGGGTCCCGAAGTGATTTCACAATTGATGGACCCCGGGGTGCATTTACGGGTCCGTCATCAACACTCACAATTTTTGCCGCTTTTGGTCCGTTTCGTGAACTATTACTCATCGTTTTGCGGTCCTCGAATGATTTCCACAACTGACGGTCCCTAGGGTGCGACCACGTGTCCATTGTCAACACTCACAGTTTTGGCCAATTCTAGGCTCTTTCATGGACTATTTCTCACCATTTATGGGTCCCAAAGCAATTTCCATGGTTGTCGCACCACACGGTGTGCTTACGTGTTTGTCGTCGAGATTGGCAGCTTGGGCCAATTCTGGCCCGTTTCTTGGACTATTACTCAGTTTTGGGGCCCCTAAGTGATTTCACGATTGACAAACCCCGAGTTGCGTTTACGAGTCGGTCATCAACGCTCACAATTTTGGCCGATTCTGGTCCGTTTCATGCACTATTTCTCCGTGTTTTGCGGTCCCAGAGCGATTTCCACAATTGACGATCGCCGGGGTGCGTTTACGTGTCCATCGTCAACACTCACAGTTTTGGCCAATTCTACCCTGTTTCGTGGACTATAACTCATCGTTTTTGGGTCCCAAGGCTATTTCCATGGTTGTCGCACCCCAAGGTGTGCTTACGTGTTGGTCGTCAAAACTCGGAGTATGGGCCGATTCTGGCCCATTTCTTGGACTATTACTCAGTTTTGGGGTCCTGATGTGATTTCACGATTGACGAACCCCGGGGTGTGTTTACTTGTCGGACATCAACACTCCAAATTTTGGCCGACTCTGGTCCGTTTCATGCACTATTACTCAGCATTTTGGGGTCCCAGAGCGATTTCCACGATTGACGATCCCCGGGGTGTGTTTACATAACCATCTTCAACACTCATAGTTTTGGCCAATTCTGACCCGTTTCATCGACTATTACTCACCGTTTTGGGGTCCCGAAGCGATTTCCATAGTTGATGAACCCTAAGGAGCGCTTACATGTCGGTCATCAACACTCGCAGTTTGGGCCGATTCTGGCCCGTTTCATGGACTATTACTCACTGTTTGGGGTCCCCGAGTGATTTCTACGATTAACTAACGCCGGGGTGCGTTTACGTGTCGTTCATCAACACTCGTGGTTCTGGTCGATTCTGACCCATTTCATGGACTATTACTCACCATTTTGGGGTACCAAAGCGATTTCCATGGTTGTCGAAGCCCATGGTGCGCTTACGTGTTGGTCGTCAAGACTCGTAGTTTGGGTCGACTATTACTCAGTTTTGGGGTGTCGAAGCGATTTCCACGACTGACAATCCCCAGGGTGCCTTTATGTGTCGATCATCAACACTCACAATTTTGGCCAATTCTGGTCTCTTTCATGGACCATTACTCACAGTTTTGGGGTCCCAAAGCGATTTCCATGGTTGTTGAACACCAAGATGTGCTTACGTCTTGGTCACCAACAATTGCAGTTATGGTTGATTCTGGCCCGTTTCTTGGACAATTATTCAGTTTTGGGGTCCCGGAGTGATTTCCACGATTGACGAACCCCGAGGTGCGTTTATGCGTCGGTCATCAATACTCGTAGTTTTGGCTGTTTCTGGCCCATTTCATGGATTATTACTGACTAATTTGGGGTCCTTGAGAGATTTCCATGATTGACGAACCCCGAGGTGCATTTATGTATCGTTCATCAATAATCCTAGGTTTGTACGATTTTGGGGTCCCAAAGCGATTTCCATGGTTGTCGATCCCCAAGGTGTGCTTACGTGTTGGTCGTCAAGACTCGCAGTTTGGGCCAATTCTGGCCCGTTTGTTGGAAAATTACTCAGTTTCGGGGTCCCGAAGTGATTTCACAATTGACGGACACCGGGGTGCATTTAAGGGTCCGTCATCAACACTCACAATTTTTGCCGCTTTGGGTCCGTTTCGTGAACTATTACACATCGTTTTGCGGTCCTAGAATGATTTCCACAATTGACGATCCCTAGGGTGCGGTCACGTGTCCATTGTCAACACTCACAGTGTTGGCCAATTCTGGGCTCTTTCATGGACTATTACTCACCGTTTTGGGGTCCTAAAGCGATTTCCATGGTTGTCGCACCACAAGGTGTGCTTACGTGTTTGTCGTCGAGATTGGCAGTTTGGGCCAATTCTGGCCCGTTTCTTGGACTATTACTCAGTTTTGGGGCCCCCAAGTGATTTCACGATTGACAAACCCCGAGTTGCGTTTACGTGTCGGTCATCAACGCTCACAATTTTGGCCGATTCTGGTCCGTTTCATGCACTATTACTCCGTGTTTTGCGGTCCCAGAGCGATTTCCACGATTGACGATCGCCGGGGGGTGTTTACGTGTCCATCGTCAACACTCACAGTTTTGGCCAATTCTACCCTGTTTCGTGGACTATAACTCATCGTTTTTGGGTCCCAAGGCTATTTCCATGGTTGTCGCACCCCAAGGTGTGCTTACCTGTTGGTCGTCAAGACTCGGAGTATGGGCCGATTCTGGCCCATTTCTTGGACTATTACTCAGTTTTGGGGTCCTGAAGTGATTTCACGATTGACGAACCTCGGGGTGCGTTTACGTGTCGGACATCAGCACTCCAAATTTTGGCCGACTCTGGTCCGTTTCATGCACTATTACTCAACATTTTGGGGTCCCAGAGCAATTTCCACGATTGACGATCCCCGGGGTGTATTTACATAACCATCGTCAACACTCACAGTTTTGGCCAATTCTGACCCATTTCATGGACTATTACTCACCGTTTTGGGGTCCCGAAGCCATTTCCATAGTTGATGAACCCTAAGGAGCGCTTACATGTCGGTCATCAACACTCGTAGTTTTGGCCGATTCTGGCCCGTTTCGTGGACTATTACTCACTATTTGGGGTCCCTGAGTGATTTCCACGATTAACGAAAGCCGGGGTGCGTTTACGTGTCGTTCATCAACACTCGTGGTTTTAGTCGATTCTAACCCATTTCATGGACTATTACTCACCATTTTGGGGTACCAAAGCGATTTCCATGGTTGTCGAAGCCCAAGGAGTGCTTACGTGTTGGTCGTCAAGTAGTTTGGGTCGATTCTGGCCCGTTTCTTTGACTATTACTCAGGTTTGGGGTGTCGAAGCGATTTCCGTGACTGACAATCCCCAGGGTGCCTTTATGTGTCGATCATCAACACTCACAATTTTGGCCAATTCTGATCTGTTTCATGGACTATTACTCGCAGTTTTGGGGTCCCAAAGCGATTTCCATGGTTGGTGAACACCAAGTTGTGCTTACGTGTTGGTCACCAACAATGGTAGTTATGGTTGATTCTTGCCCGTTTCTTGGACTATTATTCAGTTTTGGGGTCCCGGAGTGATTTCCACGATTGACGAACCCCGAGGTGCGTTTATGCGTCGGTCATCAATACTCATAGTTTTGGCTGTTTCTGGCCCATTTCATGGATTATTACTCACTAATTTGGGGTCCTTGAGCGATTTCCATGATTGACGAACCCCGAGGTGCATTTATGTATTGTTCGTCAATGATCCTAGGTTTGTACGATTTTGGGGTCCCAAAGCGATTTCCATGGTTGTCGATCCCCAAGGTGTGCTTACGTGTTGGTCGTCAAGACTCGCAGTTTGGGCCAATTCTGGCCCGTTTGTTGGAAAATTACTCAGTTTTGGGGTCCCAAAGTGATTTTACAATTGACGGACCCCGGGGTGCGTTTATGTGTCCGTCATCAACACTCACAATTTTGGCTGCTTTTGGTCCGTTTCGTGAACTATTACACAGCGTTTTGCCGTCCCAGAGCGATTTCCACAATTGACGATCCCTGGGGTGCGGTCACGTGTCCATTCTTAACACTCACAGTTTTGGCCAATTCTAGGCTCTTTCATGGACTATTACTCACCGTTTTGGTGTCTTAAAGTGATTTCCATGGTTGTCGCACCCCAAGGTGTGCTTACGTGTTTGTCGTCGAGATAGGCAGTTTGGGCCAATTCTGGCCTGTTTCTTGGAGTATTACTCAGTTTTGGGGCCCCAAAGTGATTTCACGATTGACAAACCCCGAGTTGTATTTACGTGTCGGTCATCAACGCTCACAATTTTGGCCAATTCTGGTTCGTTTCATGCACTATTACTTCGTGTTTTGTGGTTCCAGAGCGATTTCCACGATTGACGATCGCCGGGGGGCGTTTACATGTCCATCGTCAACACTCATAGTTTTGGCCAATTTTGACCTGTTTCATGGACTATAACTCACCGTTTTTGGGTCCCAAGGTGATTTCCGTGGTTGTCGCACCCCAAGGTGTGCTTACCCGTTGGTCGTCAAGACTCGTAGTTTAGGCCGATTCTAGCCCGTTTCTTGGACTATTACTCAGTTTTGGGGTCCTGAAGTGATTTCACGATTGACGAACCCCGGGGTGTGTTTACGTGTTGGTCATCAACACTCCAAATTTTGGCCGACTCTGGTCTGTTTCGTGCACTATTACTCAGCGTTTTGGGGTCCCAGAGAGATTTCCATGATTGACGATCCCCGGGGTGCGTTTACATAACCATCGTCAACACTCACAGTTTTGGCCAATTCCGACCCGTTTCATGGACTATTACTCACTGTTTTGGGGTCCCGAAGCGATTTCCATAGTTGATGAACCCTAAGGAGCGCTTACTTGTCAGTCATCAACATTCGCAGTTTTGGTCGATTCTAACCCATTTCATGGACTATTACTCACTGCTTTGGGGTCCCTGAGTGATTTCCACGATTAACGAACGACGGGGTGCGTTTACGTGTCGTTCATCAACAGTCGCGGTTTTGGTCAATTCTGACCCATTTCATGGACTATTACTCACCAATTTTGGGTCCCAAAGGGATTTCCATGGTTGTCAAAGCCCAAGGTGCGCTTACGTGTTGGTCGTCAAGACTCATAGTTTGGGCCGATTATGGCCCGTTTCTTTGACTATTACTCAGTTTTGGGGTCATGAAGTGATTTCCACGACTGACGATCACCGGGGTGCCTTTATGTGTCGATCATCCACACTCACAATTTTGGCCAATTCTGGTCCGTTTCATGGACTATTACTCATAGTTTTAGGATCCCAAAGCGATTTCCATGGTTGTTGAACACCAAGGTGTGCTTACGTGTTTGTCATCAACTATCGCAGTAATGGCCGATTCTGGGCCGTTTCTTGGACTATTACTCAGTTTTGGGGTCCCGGAGTGATTTCCACGGTTGACAAACCCCGAGGTGCGTTTATGCGTCGTTCATCAATACTCGTAGTTTTGGCAGTTTTTGGCCCATTTCATGGATTATTACTCACTGATTTGGGGTCCCTGAGCGATTTCCATGATTAACGAACCCTGGGGTGCATTTATGTATCGTTCATCAATAATCCTAGGTTTGTACGATTTTGGGGTCCCAAAGTGATTTCCAGGGTTGTCGATCCCCAAGGTGTGCTTACATGTTGGTCGTCAAGACTCGCAGTTTGGGCCAATTCTGACACGTTTCTTGGAAAATTACTCAGGTTTGGGGTCCCGAAGTGATTTCACAATTGACGGACCCCGGGGTGCGTTTACGTGTCCGTCAACAACACTCACAATTTTGGCCGCTTTTGGTCCGTTTCGTGAACTATTACTCATCGTTTTGCGGTCCCAGAGCGATTTCCACAATTGACGACCCCTGGGGTGCCGTCACGTGTCCATTGTCAACACTCACAGTTTTGGCCAATTATGGGCTCTTTCATGGACTATTACTCACCGTTTTGTGGTCCCAAAGCGATTTCCATGGTTGTCGCACCCCAAGGTATGCGTACGTGTTTGTCATCAAGACTCGCAGTTTGGCCCAATTCTGGCCCTTTTCTTGGACTATTACTCAGTTTTGGGGTCCCAAAGTTATTTCACGATTGTCGAACCCCGCGGTGCGTTGACATGTTGGTCATCATCACTCACAATTTTGGCTAATTATGGTCCGTTTCATGCACTATTGCTCCATGTTTTGCGGTCGCAGAGCAATATCCACGATTGACGATCGCCGAGGTGCGTTTACGTGTACATCGTCAACACTCATAGTTTTGGCCAACTGCACCTTGTTTCGTGGACTAAAACTCACCGTTTTTGGGTCCCAAGACGATTTCCATGGTTGTCGCACCCCAAGGTGTGCTTACCTGTTGGTCGTCAAGACTCGTAGTTTGGGCCGATTCTGGCCCGTTTCTTGGGCTATTACTCAGTTCTGGGGTCCAGAAGTGATTCCACGATTGACGAACCACGGGGTGCGTTTACGTGTCGATCATCAACACTCCAAATGTTGGACGACTCTGGTACGTTTCGTGCACTATTACTCAACATTTTGGGGTCCCAGAGCGATTTCCACGATTGACGATCCCCGGGGTGCGTTTACAAAACCATCGTCAACACTCACAGTTTTGGCCAATTCTGACCCGTTTCATGGACTATTACTCACCGTTTTGGGGTCATCAACACTCACAGTTTTGGCCGATTCTGGCCCGTTTCATGGACTTTTACTCACTGCGTTGGGGTCCCTGAGTGATTTGCACGATTAACGAACGCCGGGGTGCGTTTTCATGTCATTAATCAACACTCGCGGTTTTGGTCGATTCTGACCCATTTCATGGACTATTACTCACCATTTTGGGGTCCCAAAGCGATTTCCATGGTTGTCGAAGCCCAAGGTGCGCTTAAGTGTTGGTCGCCAAGACTCGTAGTTTGGGCCGATTCTGGCCCGTTTCTTTGACTATTACTCAGTTTTGGGGTCCCGAAGTGATTTCCACGACTGACGATTCCCATGGGGCCTTTATGTGTCGACCATCAACACTCACAATTTTGGCCAACTCCGGTCTATTTCATGGAGTATTACTCATAGTTTTGGGATCCCACAGCGATTTCCATGGTTGTTGAAAACCAAGGTGTGCTTACGTGTTGGGCATCAACAATCGCAGTTATGGTTGATTCTGGCCCGTATCTTGGACTATCCATGATTGACGAACCCCGAGGTGCGTTTATGCGGCAGTCATCAATACTCGTAGTTTTGGCCGTTTCCGGCCCATTTCGTGGATTATTACTCACTAATTTGGGGTCCCTGAGCGATTTCCATGATTGACGAACCTCGGCGTGCGTTTATGTATCGTTCATTAATAATCCTAGGTTTGTATCATTTTGGGGTCCCAAAGCGATTTCCATGGTTGTGGATCCCCAAGGTGTGCTTACGTGTTGGATGTCAAGACTCGCAGTTTGGGCCAATTCTGGCCCATTTCTAGGACAATACTCAGTTTTGGGGTCCCAAAGTGATTTCACAATTGACGGACCCCTGGTTGCGTTTATGTGTCCGTCATCAACACTCATAATTTTGGCCGCTTTTGGTCCGTTCCGTGAACTATTACTCAGCATTTTGCGCTCCCTGAGCGATTTCCACAATTGACGATCCCTGGGGTGCGATCACGTGTCCATTGTCAACACTCACAATTTTGGCCAATTCTGGGCTCTTTCATGGACTATTACTTACCGTTTTGGGTCCCAAAGCGATTTCCATGGTTGTCGCACCCCAAGTTGTTTGTCGTCGAGATTGGCAGTTTGGGCCAATTCTGGCCCGTTTCTTGGACTATTACTCAGTTTTGGGGCCCCAGAGTGATTTCACGATTGACGAACTCCGGGGTGTGTTTACGTGTCGGTCATCAACACTCACAAATTTGGCCGATTCTGGTCCGTTTCATGCACTATTACTCCGTGTTTTGCGGTCCCAGAGCGATTGACACGATTGATGATCGTGGGGTGCGTTTAAGTGTCCATCGTTAACACTCACAGTTTTGTCCAATTCTACCCTATTTCGTGGACTATAACTCACCGTTTTCGGGTCCCAAGGCGATTTCCATGGTTGTCGCACCCCAAGGTGTGCTTACCTGTTGGTCGTCAAGACTCGTAGTTTGGGCTGATTGTTGCCCGTTTCTTGGACTATTACTCAGTTTTGGGGTCCCGAAGTGATTTCACGATTGACGAACCCCGGGTTGCATTTACGTGTCGGTCATCAACTCTCGAAATTTTGGCCAACTCTGGTCCGTTTTGTGCACTATTACTCAGCATTTTGGGGTCCCAGAGCGATTTTCACGATTGACGATCCCCGGGGTGCATTTACATAACCATCGTCAACACTCACAGTTTTGGCCAATTATGACCTATTTCATGGACTATTACTCACCGGTTTGGGGTCCCGGAGAGATTTCCATAGTTGATGAACCCTAAGGAGCGCTTACATGTCGGTCATCAACACTCGCAGTTTTGGCCGATTCTGGCCCGTTTCATGGACTATTACTCACTGCTTTGGGGTCCCTGAGTGATTTCTACGATTAACGAACGCCGGGGTGCGTTTACGCGTCGTTCATCAACACTCGCGGTTTTGGTATATTCTGACCCATTTCGTGGACTATTACTCACAATTTTGGGGTCCCAAAGGGATTTCCATGGTTATAGAAGCCGAAGGTGCGCTTACGTGTTGGTCGTCAAGACTCGCAGTTTGGGCCGACTATTACTCAGTTTTGGGGTCCTGAAGTGATTTTACGACTGACGATCACCGGGGTGCCTTTATATGTCGATCATCAACACTCACAATTTTGGCCAATTCGGGTCCGTTTCATGGACTATTACTCATAGTTTTGGGGTCCAAAAGCGATTTCCTTGGTTGTTGAACACCAAGGTGTGCTTACGTGTTAGTCATCAACAATCGCAGTTATGGCCGATTCTCGTCCGTTTCTTGGACTATTACTCTGTTTTGGGGTCCCGGAGTGATTTCCACGATTGACGAACCCCGAGGTGCGTTTATGCGTCATTCATCAATACTCGTAGTTTTGGCCGTTTCTGGCCCATTTCATGGATTATTACTCACTGATTTGGGGTCCCTGAGCGATTTCCATGATTGACGAACCTCGGGGTGCATTTATGTATCATTCATCAATAATCCTAGGTTTGTATGATATTGGGGTCCCAAAGCGATTACCATGGTTGTCGATCCCGAAGGTGTGCTTACGTGTTGGTCGTCAAGACTCGCAGTTTTGGCCAATTCTGACCCGTTTATTGGAAAATTACTCAGTTTTGGGGTCCCGAAGTGATTTCACAATTGACGGACCCCGGGGTGCATTTACGTGTCCGTTAACAACACTCACAATTTTGGCCGCTTTTGCTTCCGTTTCGTGAACTATTACTCGTCGTTTGCGGTCCTAGAGTGATTTCCACAATTGACGATCCCTGGGGTGTAGTCACGTGTCCATTGTCAACACTCACAGTTTTGGCCAATTCTGGGCTCTTTCGTGGACTATTACTCACCGTTTGGGGGTCCCAAAGCGATTTCCATGGTTGTCGCACCCCAAGATGTGCTTACGTATTTGTCGTCAAGGCTCACAGTTTGGGCCAATTCTGGCCCATTTCTTGGACTATTACTCGGTCCTGGGGTCTGATACGTCCATTTTGCATCACGCTTTTGTATCAATATTTATTGCAATATGGGCTGTTGTTTCACGTAATGTCACAATACTTATGGCTATTCTCTCTTACTTTACAAGGTTTACCATGAAGAGGGGGAATGCCGGCAGCGGGGATTGTGGCTAGAAAGGAGGAAATATTGGAAACATATTCTTCATAACTCCAAAAGTCCCGCAACTCAACGAAAGTCATTTTTGGATTTAATAAGAATTATTGGGCAAATAAAGCACCCGAGGGGGCCCACACCCTGGCCAGGAGGGTGGGGGGCGCCCCCCCTACAGGGTGCACCCCTGTCTCCTGGGCCCCCTGGTGGCCCCCCGGTGCCCATCTTCTGCTATATGAGGTTTTTTATCCTGGAAAAAATCAGAGGCAAGCTCACGAGACGAAACTCCGCCGCCACGAGGCGGAACCTTGGCAGAACCAATCTAGGGCTCCGGCACTGCTATTCTGTCGGGGGAAACTTCCCTCCGGGAGGGGGAAATCATCACCATCATCATCACCAATGAAATTCTCATCGGGAGAGGGTCAATCTCCATCAACATCTTCACCAGCACCATCTCCTCTCCAAACCCTAGTTCATCTCTTGTACCCAATCTTGTATCAAAACCACAAATTGGTACATGTGGGTTGCTTGTAGTGTTGATTACTCCTTGTAGTTGATGCTAATTGGTTTACTTGGTGGAAGATCATATGTTCAGATCCTTAATGCATATTAATACTCCTCTGATTATGAACATGAATATGCTTTGTGAGTAGTTACGTTTGTTCCTGAGGACATGGGTGAAGTCTTGCTATTAGTAGTCATGTGAATTTGGTATTCGTTCGATATTTTGATGAGATGTATGTTGTGTCTCCTCTAGTGGTGTTATGTGAATGTCGACTACATGACACTTCACCATTATTTGGGCCTAGAGGAAGGCATTGGGAAGTAATAAGTAGATGATGGGTTGCTAGAGTGACAGAAGCTTAAACCCTAGTTTATGCGTTGTTTCGTAAGGGGCTGATTTGGATCCATATGTTTCATGTTGTGGTTAGGTTTACCTTAATACTTCTTTTGTAGTTGTGGATGCTTGCAATAGGGGTTAATCATAATTGGGATGCTTGTCCAAGTAAGGGCAGTATCCAAGCACGGTCCACCCACATATCAAATTATCAAAGTACCGAACGCGAATCATATGAGCGTGATGAAACTTGACGATAATTCCCATGTGTCCTCGGGAGCGCTTTTCTCATTATAAGAAGTTGTCTAGGCTTTTCCTTTGCTACAAAAAGGATTGGGCCACCTTGCTGCACCTTATTTACTCTCATTACTTGTTACTCGTTACAAATTATCTTATCACAAAACTATCTATTACCTACAATTTTAGTGCTTGCAGAGAATACCTTACTGAAAACCACTTGTCATTTCCTTCTGCTCCTCGTTGGGTTCGACACTCTTACTTATCAAAAGGACTACGATAGATCCCCTATACTTGTGGGTCATCAAGACTCTTTTCTGGTGCCATTGCCGGGGAGTGAAGCGCCTTTGGTGAGTGGAACTTAGTAAGGAAACATTTATATAGTGTGCTAAAATTTTCTGTCACTTGTTACTATGGAAACTAATCCTTTGATGGGCTTGTTCGGGGTATCTTCACCCTGACCAGTAGAGCAAAGAGTTGCTCCTCAACCTACTGAACCTACTGAAAATGTTTACTTTGAAATTCCCTCGGGTATGATAGAGAAACAACTAGCTAATCCCTTTGCAGGAGACGAAACATTGCATCCCGATTTACACCTTATCTTGGTGGATGAAGTTTGTGGATTATTTAAGCTTACAGGTATTCCCGATGATGTTGTTAAGAGGAAGGTCTTCCCTTTATCTTTGAAGGGAGATGCACTGACATGGTATAGGCTATGTGATGACACGGGATCTTGGAACTATAAACGATTGAAGTTGGAATTTCACCAGAAGTTCTATCCTATGCATCTTGTTCACCATGATCGTAATTACATATATAATTTCTGGCCTCGCGAAGGAGAAAGTATCTCTCAAGCTTGGTGGAGGCTTAAGTCAATGTTATATTCATGCTCAGTCATGAGCTCTCAAGAGAAATGATTATTCAAAAAAGTTATGCTCGTCTTTCTCTCAATGATCGCACCATGCTTGATACTTCCTGTGTTGGTTCTTATATGCTGAAGACTACTGAATTCAAGTGGGACTTATTGGAAAGAATTAAACGCAACTTTGAAGATTGGGGTTCCGACGATGGTAAGGAGTCAGGTATAACATCTAAGTTTGATTGTGTTAAATCTTTTATGGATACCGATGCTTTTAGAGGATTTAGCGCTAAATATGGACTTGACTCTGAGATAGTAGCTTCTTTCTGTGAATCTTTTGCTTCTCACGTTGATCTCCCTAAGGATAAGTGGTTTAAATATAATCCTCCTATTGAAGTAAAAGTAGTTGCACCAATTACAGTTGAAGAAAAGACTATTACTTATAATGATCCTATTGTTCCTACTACTTATGCTGAGAAACCACCTTTTCCAGTTAGAATAAAGCATCATGCTGAAGCTTCAACTATTGTTTATAAGAGTAATACTAGAACATATACACCCCCTGAGCAAATTAAAGTTGAACCTAGTATTACTATGGTTAAAGATCTCTTGGATGATAATATAGATGGGCATGTTATTTATTTCTGTGATGAAGCTGCTAATATTGCAAGACCAGATCCTAAGATACATAGACCTATTGTAGGCATGCCTGTTATTTCTGTTAAAATAGGAGATCATTTTTATCATGGCTTATGTGATATGGGTGCTAGTGCTAGTGCAATACCCTATGCCTTATATAAAGAAATTATGCACGATATTACACCTGTTGAGGTGGAAGATATTGATGTTACAATTAAGCTTGCCAATAGAGATACTATTAAGCCCTTTGGGATTGTTAGATATGTTGAAGTCTTGTGTAGGAAGGTCAAATACCCTGCTGATTTTCTTGTTCTTGGTTCCCCACAAGATGACTTTTGTCCCATTATATTTGATAGACCCTTCTTGAATACTGTTAATGCTAGGATTGATTGCAAAAAGGATGTTGTTACAATCGGCTTAGATGATATGACTCATGAGTTTAATTTTGCTAAATTTCATTGACAACCCCGTGATAAACAATTACCTAGTAAAGATGAAATAATTGGTCTTGCTTCTATTGTTGTGCCTCCTACTGATCCGCTAGAACAATATTTGATAGACCATGAAAATGATATATTTATGAATGAAATAAGGGAAATAGACGAAGTATTCCTTCAGCAGGTGCCTATCTTGAAACACAACTTACATGTTGAAATCCTAGGGGATCCTCCTCCACACAAGGGTGATCTCGTGTTTGAGCTCAAACCATTACCTGATAATCTTAAATATGCTTATCTTGATGAAAAGAAGATATATCCTATTATTATTAATGCTAACCTTTGAGAGCAGGAAGAGGAAAGATTATTGAAAACTCTGAAGAAGCACCATGCTACTATTGCATATACTCTGGATGATCTTAAGGGCATTAGTCCTACTCTATGCCAGCACAAAATAAAAGTGGAGAAAGACACCAAACCGGTTAGGGATCCTCAACGACGATTAAACCCTAAGATTAAAGAAGTGGTAAGAAAGGAGATATTAAAACTCCTTGAGGCAGGTGTATTTTATCCCATTGCCGATAGTGAATGGGTAAGCCCTGTCCATTGTGTACCGAAAAGGGGACGTATTACTATTGTTCCTAATGATAAAGATGAATTGATTCCGCAAAGAATTATTACAGGTTATAGGATGGTAATTGATTTCTGTAAATTAAATAAAGCTACTAAGAAAGATCATTACCCTTTACCTTTTATTGATCAAATGCTAGAAAGACTATCCAAACATACACTTTTCTGCTTTCTAGATGGTTATTCTGGTTTCTCTCAAATACATGTGTTAGCGGAAGATCAATCAAAGACTACTTTTACTTGCCCTTTCGGTACTTTTGCTTATCGACGTATGCCTTTTGGTTTATGTAATGCAGCTGCTACGTTTCAAAGATGCATGATGGCTATATTCTCTGACTTCTGTGAAAAGATTTGTGAGGTATTCATGGATGACTTCTCTGTCTATGGATCCTCTTTTGATGATTGCTTGAGCAACCTTGATCGAGTTTTGCAGAGATGTGAAGACACTAGTCTCATCCTGAATTGGGAAAAGTGTCACTTTATGGTTAATGAAGGCATTGTCTTGGGGCATAAAATTTGTGAAAAATGTATTGAACTTGATAAAGCTAAAGTTGATGCTATTGAAAAGGTGCCATGTCCCAAGGACATTAAAGGTATAAGAAGTTTCCTTGGTCATGCCGGGTTTTATAGGAGGTTCATTAAGGACTTTTCTAAAATCTCTACGCCTCTGACTAATTATTGCAAAAAGATATTCCTTTTGTCTTTGATGATGATTGTGTAGAAGCATTTGAAATACTTAAGAAAGCTTTGATCAATGCACCTATTGTTCAGCCACCTAATTGGAATTTACCTTTTGAAATTATGTGTGATGCTAGTGATTATGCTGTAGGTGTTGTTCTAGGGCAGAGAGTTGATACGAAATTAAATGTTATTCAATATGCTAGTAAGACTCTTGATTCTGCCCAGAGAAATTATGCTACTACTGAAAAAGAATTCTTAGCAGTTGTATTTGCTTGTGATAAGTTCAGACCTTACATTGTTGATTCTATTGTTACTATTCCCACTGATCATGCTGCGATTAAATATCTTATGGAAAATAAAGATGCTAAACCTAGACTTATTAGATGGGTTCTCTTGCTTCAAGAATTTGATTTGCATATTATTGATAGAAAGGCACCTGAGAACCCCATTGCAGACAACTTGTCTAGGCTAGAAAATGTTCTTGACGACCCACTACCTATTGATGATAGCTTTCCTGATGAACAATTAGCGGTCATTAATGCTTCTCATACTGCTCCATAGTATGTTGATTATGCTAATTACATTGTTGCTAAATTTATACCACCGAGTTTCACATACCAGAAAAAGAAAAAGTTCTTTTATGATTTAAGACATTACTTCTGGGATGACCCACACCTATATAAAGAAGGAGTAGATGGTGTCATTAGACATTGTGTACCTGAGAATGAACAAGAACATATCCTATGCAAGTGTAACTCCGAATCATATGGAGGACACCACGCTGGAGACAGAACTACACATAAGGTATTGCGATCCGGTTTTTATTGGCCTACTCTCTTCAAGGATGCACGTAAGTTTGTCTTGTCTTGTGATGAATGTCAAAGAATTGGTAATATTAGTAGACGTAAAGAAATTCCTATGAATCATTCTCTTGTTATTGAAACATTTGATGTTTGGGGCTTTGATTATATGGGACCTTTTCCTGCCTCTAATGGATATACACAGATTTTAGTTGTTGTTGATTATGTTACTAAGTGGGTAGAAGCTATTCCAACTAGTAGTGCTGATCATAAAACCTCTATAAAGATGCTTAAAGAAGTTATTTTTGCGAGGTTTGGAGTCCCTAGATATCTTATGACTGATGGTGGTTCACATTTTATTGATGGTGCTTTTCGTAAAATGCTTGCTAAGTATGATGTTAATCATAGAATTGCATCCCCTTATCACCCACAGTCTAGTGGTCAAGTAGAGTTGAGTAATAGAGAGCTCAAATTAATTTTGCAACAGACTGTTAATAGGTCTAGAAATAATTTGTCCAAGAGAACTTGATGATGCATTATGGGCCCATAGAGCTGCATATAAAAATCCAATGGGTATGTCTCCGTATAGGATGGTTTATGGAAAAGCGTGTCACTTACCTCTTGAACTTGAACATAAGGAATATTGGGACATTAAAGAGCTCAACTATGATTTCAATCTTGCCGGTGAGAATAGGTTATTTGACATTAGCTCACTTGATGAATGGAGAACCCAAGCATATGAAAATGCCAAGCTATTTAAAGAAAAAGTTAAAAGATGGCATGACAAAAGGATACAAAAGCGATAATTTAACGTAGGTGATTATGTGTTACTATTCAACTCTCATTTAAGATTTTTTTGCAGGAAAACTTCTCTCTAAATGGGAAGGTCCTTACATTATCGAGGAGGTCTATCCTTCCGGTGCCATAAAAATCAACAACTTCGAAGGCACAAGTCCGAGGGTGGTGAACGGTCAAAGAATCAAATATTATATCTCTGGTAATCCTATTAATGGTGAAACTAATATTATTGAAACCGTAACCCCGGAGGAATACATAAGGGACACTTTGCAGAATGTTTCAGACTCCGAAAAGGAATAGGTATGTGGTACGGTAAGTAAACCGACTCCAAAACAATTCTAATGGCGATTTTCCTCCGTTTTGGAATATTTAAAAATTTATGGAAGAAAGAAGTAATCTGGGAAGGACACGAGGCATCCACGAGGGTGGAGGGCGCGCCCCTGTCTCGTGGACACCTCGTGTGCCTCCCAGATTCCGTTTTCTTGCACGTTATGTTTTTGTACGGTAAAAATTCATCATATAATCTCCTGAAAGTTTTGACCACCGTATCACGCAAAAATATTTTGTCTTTGTTTCGAGCTATTTTTTTGACAGATCAAGAGCATCATGACGTCACCCTCCTCCAACAATGAAGACATGGATGCTTGGCTATTGAAGATAGAGCTGAAAAGAGAAGAACCGGAGGAGATTAACAGGGATGAAGGGATCAAGAAGGTCACGGAGGATCAAGCTCCGGTAGCGAAAGAAGAAGACATCCCGCAACCTCTTCCTAACCTCTTTACCCAGACTGAGATTGAAGCTTTCAAGATGATTGAGTTGGCTCGCATACAAAACAAGTATCTCACACAGGAAAATATTTTGTTGAAGGATCATATCGCCACCTTCATCACCTCCGAGGACATAATCACATGGGTATGGGCACTCCCCTTGGCAACTGCCAAGCTTGGGGGAGGTGCCCCAGTATTGTATCACCATATCACTCCTATCTTTACCGTTTTACTTAGTTCGATCCTTTTAGTAATATCTTGATCCAGTAGATTAAAGTCTTAGTATGAATTAGTTTTGAGCTTTGCTTTATGATCTCTCTATGTAATCGAGTCTGTGAGTTATCTATAATAAAGATTAGTGTTGAGTCAAAGGGCTTTGCTATCCTGCTATGATCTTAAGAAAAAATAGAAAGAATAAAAATAATAAAATAGTTCATATCGATCTTGTAGATAGTAATGACTTCACACATAGAAAGTATGAGGCTTAAAAGTTGTTGAGAATTGATAAACGTAGTTTTGGTCATCTTTGCAATTAATAAGAAGTAATAAGGAAAGAGAGGTTTTCACATATAAATATACAATCTTGGACATCTTTTATGATTGTGAGCACTCATTAAAGTATGACATGCTAAAGAATTGATGTCGGACAAGGAAGACAGCGTAACGGTTTATCTTTTCTTGCATATCAGTTAAAGTATATTGTCATGGATCATTCAAACATGTTGAGCTTGCCTTTCCCCCACTTGCTAGCCAAAAATTCCTAGAACCAAGTAGACATACTACTTGTGTTTCCAAACATCCTTAAACCTAGTTTTGCCACGAGAGTCCACCATATCTACCTATGGGTTGAGTAAGATCCTTCAAGTAAGTTGTCAACGGTGCAAGCAATAAAAATTGCTCTCTAAATATGCATGACTTATTAGTACGGAGAAAATAAACTTTATACGAGCTTGTTATGAAAGCAATAAAAACGACAGACTGCATAATAAAGGTCCATATAGAAGTGGCAATATAAAGTGACGTTCTTTCGCACTAAGATTTTGTGTATCCAACCCTAAAAGCGCATGACAACCTTTGCTTCCCTCTGCGAAGGGCCTATCTTCTACTTTATGTCTTTTAGTTTATGCAAGAGTCAAGGTGATCTTCACCTTTCCCTTTTTAATTTTATCCTTTGTTAAGCACCTCGTGTTAGAAAGATCCTTATATATATATATATCCAATTGGATGTTAGTTAGCATGAACTATTATGGTTGACATCACCTAAAGGTGAATTTGTTGGGAGGCAACATTATAAGCCCCTAACTTTCTCAGTGTCCGATTAAAACTCCATAACCATAAGTATTGCGTGAGTGTTAGCAATTGTACAGGACTATATGATAGTTGAGTATGTGGACTTGCTGAAAAGCTCTATTCTTGAATCTTTCTGATGTTATGAGAAATTGCAATTGCTTCATTGACTAATATTATAGTTTGTTAGTTTTCAATGAAGTTTACGTTCCATACTTGACATTGTGAATCGACTGTTACTTGAACATAAGAAATCATATGACAAATTCTATATATGTTACTGTTATAAGAATGATCATGATGCCTTGATGTTTGTATTGTGTTTTTATCGACACCTCTATCTCTAAACATGTGGACATATTTTTCGATTTCGGCTTCCGCTTGAAGACAAGCGAGGTCTAAGCTTGGGGGAGTTGATACGTCCATTTTGCATCATGCTTTTATATCAATATCTATTGCATTATGCGCTGTTATTTCACGTTATGTCACAATACTTATGGCTATTCTCTCTTATTTTACAAGGTTTACCATGAAGAGGGGGAATGCCGGTAGCGGGGATTCTGGCTGGAAAAGAGGCAAATATTGGAAACGTATTCTGCACAGCTCCAAAAGTCCCGCAACTCCACAAAAGTCATTTTTTGATTTAATAAGAATTATTGGGCAAAGAAAGCACCTGAGGGGGCCTACAGGGCACGCCCCCTGTCTCCTGGGCCCCCTGGTGGCCCCCATTGCCCATCTTCTACTATATGAGGTGTTTTATACTGGAAAAAATCAGAGGCAAGCTCACGAGACGAAACTCCGCCGCCATGAGGCGGAACCTTGGAGGAACCAATCTAGGGCTCCGGCAGAGCTGTTCTGCCGGGGGAAACTTCCCTCCGAGAGGGGGAAATTATCACCATCATCATCACCAACAATCCTCTCATTGGGAGAGGGTCAATCTCCATCAACATCTTCACCAGCACCATCTCCTCTCAAAACCCTAGTTCATCTCTTGTATCCAATCTTGTATCAAAACCACAAATTGGTACCTGTGGGTTGCTAGTAGTGTTGATTACTCCTTGTAGTTGATGATAATTGGTTTACTTGGGGGAAGATCATATGTTCAGATCCTTAATGCATATTAATACTCCTATGGTTATGAACATGAATATTCTTTGTGAGTAGTACATTTGTTCCTGAGGACATGGGTGAAGTCTTGCTATTAATAGTCATGTGAATTTGGTATTCATTTGATATTTTGATGAGATGTATGTTGTCTCACCTCTAGTGGTGTTATGTGAACATCGACTACATGACACTTCACCATTATTTGGGCCTAGAGGAAGGCATTGGGAAGTAATAAGTAGATGATGGGTTGCTAGAGTGACAGAAGCTTAAACCCTAGTTTATGCGTTGTTTCGTAAGGGGCTGGTTTGGATCCATATGTTTCATGTTGTGGTTAGGTTTACCTTAATACTTCTTTTGTAGTTGTGGATGCTTGCAATAGGGGTTCATCTTAATTGGGATGCTTGTCCAAGTAAGGGCAGTATCCAAGCACCGGTTCACCCACATATCAAATTATCAAAGTACCGAACGCGGATCATATGAGCGTGATGAAACTAGTTTGACGATAATTCCCATGTGTCCTTAGGAGCGCTTTTCTCATTATAAGAAGTTGTCCAGGCTTGTCCTTTGCTGCAAAAAGGATTGGGCCACCTTGCTGCAACTTATTTACTTTCATTACGTGTTACTCGTTACAAATTATTTTATCACAAAACTATCTATTACCTACAATTTAAGTGCTTGCAGTGAATACCTTACTGAAAACCGCTTGTCATTTCCTTCTGCACCCTGTTGGATTCGACACTCTTACTTATCGAAAGGACTACGATAGATCTCCTATACTTGTGGGTCATCATGGTCCTGAAGTGATTTCACGATTGACGAACCACGGGCTTAGTTTACGTTTCGGTCATCAACACTCCAAATGTTGGACGAGTTTGGTTCGTTTCGTGCACTATTACTCAGCGTTTTGGGGTCCCAGAGCGATTTCCACGATTGACGATCCCCGGGGTGCGTTTACAAAACCATGGTTAACACTCACAGTTTTGGCCAATTCTGACCCTATTCATGGACTATTACTCACCGTTTTGGGGTCCCGAAGCGACTTCCGTAGTTGATGAACCCTAAGGTGCACTTACATGCCGCTCATCAACACTTGTAGTTTTGGCCGATTCTGGCCCATTTCATGGACTATTACTCACTAATTTGGGGTCCCTGAGTGATTTCTACGATTAACGAATGCCGGGGTGCGTTTACGTGTCGTTCATCAACACTCGCGGTTTTGGTCGATTCTGACCCATTTCGTGGACTATTACTCACCATTTTGGGGTCCCAAAGTGATTTCCATGGTTGTCGAAGCCTAAGGTGTGCTTACATGTTGGTTGTCAAGACTCGCAGTTTGGGCCGATTCTGACCCGTTTCTTTGATTATTACTCAGTTTTGGGGTCCCGAAGTGATTTCCACGACTGGCGATCCCCGTGGTGCCTTTATGTGTCAATCATCAACACTCACAATTCTGGCCAATTCTGGTCCGTTTCATGGACTATTACTCACACTTTTGGGATCCCAAAGAGATTTCCATGGTTGTTGAAAACCAAGGTGTGCTTACGTGTTGGTCATCAGCAATCGCAGTTATGGCCGATTCTGGCCCGTTTCTTGGACTATTACTCAGTTTTGGGGTCCCGGAGTGATTTCCACGATTGACGAACCCCGACGTGCGTTTATCCGTCGGTCATCAATACTCGTAGTTTTGGCCATTTCTGGCCCATTTCATGGATTATCACTCACTAATTTGGGGTCCCTGAGCGATTTCCATGATTGACGAACCCCGGGGTGCGTTTATGTATCGTTCATCAATAATCCTAGGTTCATACAATTTTGGGGTCCCAAAGCGATTTCCATGGTTGTCGATCCCCAAGGTGTGCTTACGTGTTGGTCGTCAAGACTCGTAGTTTGGGCCAATTCTGGCCCGTTTCTTGGAAAATTACTCGGTTTTGGGGTCCCAAAGTGATTTCACAATTGACTGACCCCGGGGTGCGTTTACGTGTCCCTCATCAACACTCACAATTTTGGCCGCTTTTGGTCCGTTTCATGAACTATTACTCAGCGTTTTGCAGTCCCAGAGCAATTTCCACAATTGATGATCCCTGGGGTGCGGTCACGTGTCCATTGTCAACACTCACAGTTTTGACCAATTCTGGGCTCTTTCATGGACTATTACTCACCATTTTGGGATCCCAAAGCGATTTCCATGGTTGTCGCACCCCAAGTTGTGCTTACGTATTTGTCGTCGAGATTGGCCCGTTTCTTCGACTATTACTCAATTTTGGGGCCCCGAAGTGATTTCACGATTGACGAACCCCGGGGTATGTTTACGTGCCGGTCATCAACACTCACAATTTTTTCCAAATCTGGTCCATTTCGTGCACTATTACTCAGCGTTTTGCGGTCCTAGAGCGATTTCCGCGATTGACGATTGCCTGGGTGTGTTTACGTGTCCATGGTCAACACTCACAGTTTTGCCCAATTCTAACCTGTTTCGTGGACTATAACTGACAGTTTTCGGGTCCCAAGGTCATTTCCATGGTTGTCGCACCCCAAGATGTGCTTACCCGTTGGTCGTCAAGACTCGTAGTTTGGGCCGATTCTGGCCCATTTCTTGGACTATTACTCGACTTTGGGGTCCTGAAGTGACTTCACGATTGACGGACCCCATGGTGCATTTACATGTCGGTCATCAACAGTCCAAATTTACGCTAACTCTGGTCCGTCTCATGCACTATTACTCAGCGTTTTTTGTGTCCCAGAGCGATTTCCATGATTGATGATCCCCGGGGTGTGTTTTCATGTCCATCATCAACACTCACAGTTTTGGCGAATTCTGACCCGTTTCATGGACTATTACTCACCGTTCTGGGGTCCCGAAGCGATTTCCATAGTTGATGTACCCCAAGGAGTGCTTACGTTTTGGTCATCAACACTGCTTTGGGGTCCGTGAGTGATTTCCACGATTAACGAATGTCGGGGTGTCTTTACGTGTCGTTCATGAACACTCACGGTTTTTTTGATTCTGACCCATTTCATGGACTATTACTCACCATTTTGGGGTCCCAAAGTGATTTCCATGGTTGTCGAAGCCCAAGGTGCGCTTACGTGTTGGTCGTCAAGACCCACAGTTTGGGCCGATTCTGACCCGTTTCTTTGACTATTACTCAGTTTTGGTGTCCTGAAGTGATTTCCATGACTGACGATCACCGGGGTGGCTTTATGTGTCGATCATCAACACTGACAATTATGGCCAATTCTGGTCCATTTCATGGACTATTACTCATCGTTTTGGGGTCCCAAAGCAATTTCCATGGTTGTTGAACACCAAGGTGTGCTTACGTGTTGGTCATCAACTATCGCAGTTATGGCCGATTCTGGCCCGTTTTTTGGACTATTGCTCAGATTTGGGGCCCCGGAGTGATTTCCACGATTGACGAACCCTGAGGTGCGTTTATGCGATGGTCATCAATACTCGTAGTTTTGGCCATTTCTGGCCCATTTCATGAATTATTACTCACTAATTTGGGGTCCCTGAGCGATTTCCATGATTGACGAACCGCGGGGTGCGTTTATGTATCGTTCATCAATAATCCTAGGTTTGTACGATTTTGGGGTCCCAAAACGATTTCCATGGTTGTCGATCCCCAAGGTGTGCTTACGTGTTGGTCGTCAAGACTCGCAGGTTGGGCCAATTCTGGCCCGTTTCTTGGAAAATTACTCAGTTTTGGGGTCCCAAAGTGAATTCACAATTGACGGACCCCGGGGTGCATTTACGGGTCCGTCATCAACACTCACATTTTTTGCCGCTTTTGGTCCATTTCGTGAACTATTACTCATCGTTTTGCGGTCCTAGAACGATTTCCACAATTTACAATCCCTAGGGTGCGGTCACGTGTCCATTCTCAACACTCACAGTTTTGGCCAATTCTGGGCTCTTTCATGGACTACTACTCACCGTTTTGGGGTCCCAAAGCGATTTCCATGGTTGTCGCACCCCGAGGTGTGCTTGCGTGTTTGTCGTTAAGACTCGCAGTTTGGGCGATTTTTGGGCCGTTTCTTGGACTATTACTCAGTTTGGGCCCCCGAAGTGATTTCACGATTGACGAACCCCGTGGTGCGTTTACGAGTCGGTCATCAACACTCACAATTTTGGCCGAATCTGGTCCGTTTCATGCAATATTACTCATCCTTTTTGCGGTCCCAGAGCGATTTCCACGATTGACGATCGCCAGGGTGCGTTTACGTGTCCATCGTCAACACTCATAGTTTTGGCCAATTCTAACCTGTTTCGTGGACTATACCTCACTGTTTTCGGGTCCCAAGGCGATTTCCATGGTTGTTGCACCCCAAGGGTTCTTACCTGTTGGTCATCAAGAGTCGTAGTTTGGTCCGATTCTGGCCCGTTTCTTGGACTATTACTCAGTTTTGGGCCCCCGAAGTTATTTCACGATTGATGAAACCCGGGGTGCGTTTACGTGTCGGTCATCAATAGTCCAAATTTTAGCCGACTCTGGTCCGTTTCATGCACTATTACTCAGCGTTTTGGGGTCCCAGAGCAATTTCCACGATTGACGATCCTCGGGGTGCGTTTACATGTCCATCGTCAACAATTACAGTTTTGGCCAATTCTGACCCATTTCGTGGACTATTACTCAACGTTTTCGGGTCCCAGAGCGATTTCCATAGTTGATGAACCCCAAGGAGGGCTTACGTGTCGTTCATCAACACACGCAGTTTTGGCCGATTCTGGCCCGTTTCGTGGACTATTACTCACTGCTTTGGGGTCCCTGAGTGATTTCCACGATTAACGAACGTCGGGGTGCGTTTACATGTCATTCATCGACACGCATGGTTTTTGTTGACTCTGACCTATTTCGTGGACTATTACTCACGATTTTGGGGTCCCAAAGCGATTTCCATGGTTGTCGAAGCCCAAGGTGCGCTTATGTGTTGGTTGTCAAGACCCGCAGTTTGGGCCAATTCTAGCCCATTTCTTTGACTATTACTCAGTTTTGGGGTCCAGAAGTGATTTCCATGACCAACGATCCCCGGGGTGCCTTTATGTGTCGATCATCAACACTCACAATGTTGGCCAATTTTGGTCCGTTTCATGGACTATTACTCACAGTTTTGGGATCCCAAAGTGATTTCCATGGTTGTTGAACACCAAGGTGCGCTTATGTGTTGGTCATCAACAATCGCAGTTATGGCCGATTGTAGCCCATTTCTTGCACTATTACTCGGTTTTGGGGTCCCGGAGTGATTTCCACGATTGACGAACCCCGAGGTCCGTTTATGCGTCGGTCATACATACTCGTAGTTTTGGCCGTTTCTGGCCCATTTCATGGATTATTACTCACTGATTTGGGGTCACTGAGCAATTTCCATGATGGACGAACCCTGAGGTGCGTTTATGTATCGTTCATCAGTAATCCTAGGTTTGTCCGATTTTGGCGTCCCAAAGTGATTTCCATGGTCGTCGATCCCCAAGGTCTGCTTACGTGTTGGTCGTCAAGACTCGCAGTTTGGACCAATTCTGCCTGTTTCTTGGACAATTACTCAGTTTTGGGGCCCTGAAGTGATTTCACAATTGACGGACCCCGGGATGCGTTTACGTGTCGGTCATCAACACTCACAATTTTGGCCGCTTTGGGTCCGTTTCGTGAACTATTACTCAACGTTTTGCGGTCCCAGATCGATTTCGACGATGTACGATCCCTGGGGTGCGATCACTTGTCCATCGTCAACACTCATAGTTTTGGACAATTCTGGGCTCTTTCATGGACTATTACTCACCGTTTTGGGGTCCCAAAGCGATTTCCATGGTTGTCGCACCCCAAGGTGTGCTTACGTGTTTGTCTCAAGAATCGCAGTTTGGGCCAATTTTGGCCCGTTTCTTGGACTATTACTCGGTTTTGGGCCCCCGAAGTGATTTCACGATGGGCGAATCCCGTGGTGCATTTATGTGTCGGTCATCAACACTCACAATTTTTGCCGAATCTGGTCCATTTCATGCACTATTACTCAGCGTTTTGCGGTCCCAAAGCGATTTCCACGATTGACGATCGCTGGGGTGCGTTTACGTGTCCATCGTCAACACTCACAGTTTTGGCCAATTCTAACCTGTTTCGTGAACTATAACTTACCGTTTTCGGGTCCCAAGGCGATTTCCATGGTTGTCGCACCCCAAGGGGTGCTTACCTGTTGGTCATCAAGAGTCGTAGTTTGGGCCGATTCTGGCTCGTTTCTTTGACTATTACACAGTTTTGGGCCCCCGAAGTTATTTCACGATTGACAAACCCGGGGGTGCATTTTCGTGTCGGTCATCAACACTCCAAATTTGATCGACTCTGGTCCATTTTGTGCACTATTACTCAGCATTTTAGGGTCCCAAAGCGATTTCCATGATTGACGAACCCCGGGGTGCGTTTACATTTCCATCATCAACACTCATTCATTTGGCCAATTCTCACCCGTTTCGTGGACTATTACTCACCGTTTTGGGTCTCGAAGCGATTTCTGTAGTTGATGAACCCCAAGGAGCGCTTACGTGTCGGTCATCAACACTCACAATTTTGGCCGAATCTGGTCCGTTTCATGCACTATTACTCATCCTTTTTGCGGTCCCAGAGCGATTTCCACGATTAACAAATGTTCGGGTGCGTTTACGTGTCGTTCATCAACAATCGCGGTTTTTATCAATTTTGACCCATTTCATGGACTATTACTCACCATTTTGGGGTCCCAAAGCGATTTCCGTGGTGGTCGAACCCCAAGGTGCGCTTACGTGTTGGTCGTCAAGACTCGCAGTTTGGGACGATTCTGGACCGTTTCTTTGACTATTACTCAGTTTTGGGCTCCCGAAGTGATTTCCATGACTGACGAACCCTGGGTTGCCTTTATGTGCTGGGTTGCCTTGATGACTGACGCAGTTTGGGACAATTCTGGTCCGTTTCATGGACTATTACTCACCGTTTTCGGGTCCCAAAGCGATTTCCTCGATTAACAAACCCGGGTTGCATTTACGTGTCGGTCATCAACACTCGCGGTTTTTGTCCATTCTGACACGGTTCATGGACTATTACGCACCGTTCTGGGGTCCCAAAGCGATTTCCATGGTTGTTGAACACCAAGGTGCGCTTACGTGTTGGTCATCAACAATCGCAGCTATGGCCGATTCGGGCCCATTTCTTGGACTATTACTCAGTATTGGTGTCCCGGAGTGATTTCCACGATTGACGAACCCCGAGGTGCGTTTATGCGTCGGTCATCAACACTCACAATTTTGGCCAATTCTGGTCCATTTCATGGATTATCACTCACTGATTTGGTGTCCCTCGGCGATTTCCATGGTTGTTAAACACCAAGGTGCGCTTATGTATCGCTCATCAATGATCCTAGGTTTGTCTGATTTTGGGGTATTTCATGGACTATTACTCAGTGTTTTGGTGTCCCAGAGCAATTTCCATGGTTGTCGATCCCCAAGGTGTGCGTACGTGTTGGTCGTCAAGACTCATAGTTTGGGCTAATTCTGGCCTGTTTCTTGGACAATTACACAGGTTTGGGGTCCCGAAGTTATATCACAATTGACGAACCCCGGGGTGAGTTTACGTGTCGGTCATCAACACTCACAGATTTGGCCAATTCTGACCTGTTTCGTGGACTATTACTCACCATTTTGTGGTCCCAAAGCGATTTCCATGGTTGTTGAACCCCAAGGTGCGCTTACGTGTCGGTCATCAACAATCGCAGTTTTTGTCGATTCTGACCCGTGCCGTAGACTATTACTCACCGTTTTGGGGTCGCAAAGTGATTTCCATGGTTGTTGAACCCCAAGGTGCGCTTACGTGTCGGTCATCAACAATCGCAGTTATGTCCGATTCTGCCCCGTTTCCTGGACTATTACTCAATTTTGGGGTCTCGAAGTGATTTCACGATTGACGAACCGAGGGTGCGTTTACATGTCGGTCATCAACACTCACAATTTTGACCGATTCTGGTCCATTTTGTGCACTATTACTAACCATTTTGGGGTCCCAGAGCGAACGATCGACATTCCCGGGGAGCGTTTACTTGTCCATCGTCAACAGTCACAATTTTGGCCAATCCTGACCCGTTTCGTGGACTATTACTCACTGCTTTGGGGTCCCGGAGTGATTTCCACAATTAACGAATCCCGGGGTGCGTTTACGTGTCGGTCATCAACACTCGCGGTTTTTGTCGATTCTGACCCGTTTCTTGGACTATTACTCACCGTTTTGGGGTCCCAAAGCGATTTCCATGGTTGTTGAACCCCAAGGTGTGCATACGTGTCGGTCATCAGCAATCGTAGTTATAGCCGATTCTGGCCCATTGCTTGGACTATTACTCAGTTTTGGGGTCCCAAAGTGATTTCACGATTGACGAACCCGGCGGTGCGTTTACGTGTCGGTCATCAACACTCACAATTTAGGCCGATTCTTGTCCGTTTTGTGCACTATTACTCGGGCATTTTGGGGTCCCAGTGCAATTTCCATGACGGACGATCCCCGGGGTGTGTTTACGTGTCCATCGTCAACACTGACAGCTTTGACCAATTTCGACCTGTTTCGTGGACTATTACTCACCGTTTTGGGGACCCGAAGCGAATTCCATAGTTGTTGAAATGCAAGGTGCGCTTACATGTCGGTCATTCATTCTCGCAGTTTGCGGCCCGTTTCGTGGACTATTACTCAGTTTCATGGATTATTACTTACTGATCAGGGGTCCATGGGCAATTTGCATGATTGACGAACCCCGGGGTGCGTTTATGTATCATTCATCAATAATCCTAGGTTTGTCCGATTCTGGGCTCTTTCATGGACTATCACTCACCGTTTTGGGGTCCCAAAGTGATTTTCATGGTTGTCAAACCCTAAGGCGTGCTTACGTGTTGGTCATCAAGACTCACAGTTTGTGTGTGTTTACGTGTCAGTCATAAACACACACAATTTTGGCCCATTCAGGTCTGTTTCGTGCACTATTACTCAGCATTTTGCCGTCCCAGAGAGATTTCCACGACTGACTATTGTCGGGGTGCGTTTATGTGTCCATCGCCAACACTCACAGTTTGCCTAATTCTGACCTGTTTCGTGGACTATTACTCACCGTTTTGATGTCCCAAAGTGATTTCCATGGTAATTGAACCCCAAGGTGCGCTTACGTGTCGGTCATCAACAATCACAGTTATGACTGATTCTGGCCCGTTTCGTGGACTATTACTCAATTTTGGGGTCCCGAAGTGATTTCAGGATTGACGAACCTAGGGTGTGTTTACATGTCGGTCATCAACACTCACAATTTTGGCCGATTCTGGTCCGTTTCGTGCACTATTACTTAGAGATTTGGGGTCCCAGAGCGATTTACACGATTGATGATCCACGGGGTGCGTTTACTTGTCCATCGTCAACACTCACAATTTCGGCCAATCCTGACCCGTTTCGTGGACTATTACTCACCATTTTGGGGTCCCAAAGTGATTTCCATAGTTGCTGAACTCCAAGGTGCGCTTACGTGTCGGTCATCAACTCTCGCAGATTTGGCCGATTCTGGCCAGTTTCGTGGACTATTACTCAGTTTTGGGGTCATGAAGTGATTTCGCGATTGACGAACCCGGCGGTGCGTTTACGTGTCGGTCATCAACGCTCTTAATTTTGGCCGATTATGGTCCGTTTTGTGCACTATTACTCGGCGTTTTGGGCTCCCAGAGTGATTTCCACGATGGACGATCCCCGGGGTGCGTTTACGTGTCCATCATCAACACTCACAGTTTTGGCCAATTTTGACCTGTTTCGTGGACTATTACTCAACGTGTTGGGGACCCGAAGCGAATTCCATAGTTGTTGACCCCAAGGTGCGCTTACGTGTCGGTCATCAACACTCGCAGTTTGGAGCCCGTTTCATGGACTATTACTCACTGCTTTTGGGTCCCAGAGTTATTTCCATGATTAACGAACCCCGAGGTGTCTTTACGAGTCCATCGTCAACACTCACAGTTTTGGCCAATTCTGACCTGTTTCATGGACTATCACTCACCGTTTTGTGGTCCCAAAGCAATTTCCATTGTTGTTGAACCCCAAGGTGCGCTTATGTGTCGGTCATCAACAATCAGAGTTATGGCCGATTCTGGCCCGTTTCATGGACTATTACTCAGTTTTGGGGTCCAGAAGTGATTTCACGATTGATGAACCCCGGGGTGCGTTTACATGTCGGTCATCAACACTCACAATTTTGGCTGATTCTGGTCCGTTTCGTGCAGTATTACTAAGCGTTTTGGGGACCCAGAGCAATTTACACGATCGACGATCTCC
This sequence comes from Triticum dicoccoides, assembly GCF_002162155.2. Classification (NCBI taxonomy): domain Eukaryota; kingdom Viridiplantae; phylum Streptophyta; class Magnoliopsida; order Poales; family Poaceae; genus Triticum; species Triticum dicoccoides. The sequence continues at coordinate 963,616 of NC_041385.1, read as the reverse complement.
GGGGTCCATTTACTTGTCCATCATCAACACTCACAATTTTGGCCAATCCTGACCCGTTTCGTGGACTATTACTCACCGTTTTGGGGTCCCAAAGTGATTTCCATAGTTGTTGAACCCTAATGTGCGCTTACGTGCCGGTCATCAATACTCGCAGTTTTGGCCGATTCTGGCCCGTTTCATTAACTATTACTCACTGCTTTGGGGTCCCGGAGTGATTTCCACAATTAACGTATCCCGGGGTGCGTTTACGTGTCGGTCATCAACACTCGCGGTTTTTGTCGATTGTGACCCATTTCTTGGGCGATTTCCACGGTTGTCGAACCCCAAGGTGTGCTTACGTGTTGGTCATCAAGACTCGCAGTTTGGGCCGATTCTAGCCCGTTTCATGGACTATTACTCAGTTTCATGGATTATTACTTACTTATTAGGGGTCCCCTGGGGATTTCCATGATTGACGAACCCCGGGGTGCGTTTATGTATCATTCATCAATAATCCTAGGTTTTTCTGATTCTTGGCTCTTTCATGGACTATCACTCACCGTTTTGGGGTCCCAAAGTGATTTTCATGGTTGTCGAACCCTAAGGCGTGCTTACGTGTTGGTCATCAAGACTCACAGTTTGTGTGCATTTATGTGTCAGTCATAAACACGCACAATTTTGGCCCATTCAGGTCCGTTTCATGCACTATTACTCAACATTTTGTTGTCCCGGAGAGATTTCCACGACTGACTATTGCCGGGGTTCGTTTATGTGTCCATCGTCAACACTCACAGTTTTGGCTAATTCTGACCTGTTTCGTGGACCATGACTCACCGTTTTGTAGTCCCAAAGTGGTTTCCATGGTATTTGAACCACAAGGTGTGCTTACGCGTCGGTCATCAACAATCGCAGTTATGACCGATTCTGGCCCGTTTCGTGGACTATTACTCAATTTTGGGGTCCCGAAGTGATTTCAGGATTGACGAACCTAGGGTGCATTTACATGTCGGTCATCAACACTCACAATTTTGGCCAATTCTGGTCCGTTTCATGCACTATTACTAAGAGATTTGGGGTCCCAGAGCGATTTACACGATTGGCGATCCCCGGGATGCGTTTACTTGCCCATCGTCAACACTCACAATTTCGGCCAATCCTGACCCGTTTCGTGGACTATTACTCACCATTTTGGGTCCCAAAGTGATTTCCATAGTTTTTGAACTCCAAGGTGCGCTTACGTGTCGGTCATCAACTCTCATAGATATTGCCGATTCTGGCCAGTTTCGTGGACTATTACTCAGTTTTGGGGTCATGAAGTGATTTCACGATTGACGAACCGGGCGGTGCGTTTACGTGTCGGTCATCAACACTCACAATTTTGGCCGATTCTGGTCCATTTTGTGCACTATTACTCGGCATTTTGGGGTCCCAGAGCGATTTCCACGATGGACGATCCCCGGGGTGCGTTTACCTGTCCATCGTCAACACTCACACTTTTGGCCAATTTTGACCTGTTTCGTGGACTATTACTCACCGTTTTGGGGACCCGAAGCGAATTCCGTAGTTGTTGAACCCCAAGGTGCGCTTACGTGTCGGTCATCAACACTCGCAGTTTGGGGCCTTCATGGAGTATTACTCACTGCTTTTGGGTCCCGGAGTGATTTCCACGATTAACGAACCCCGGGGTGCATTTACGAGTCCATCGTCAACACTCACAGTTTTGGCCAAATCTGACCTGTTTCATGGACTATCACTCACCGTTTTGTGGTCCCAAAGCAATTTCCATTGTTGTTGAACCCCAAGGTGCACTTATGTGTCGGTCATCAACAATCAGAGTTATGGCCGATTCTGGCCCGTTTCATGGACTATTACTCAGTTTTGGGGTCCAGAAGTGATTTCATGATTGATGAACCCCGGGGTGCATTTACATGTCGGTCATCAACAGTCACAATTTTGGCTGATTCTGGTCCGTTTCGTGCAGTATTACTAAGCGTTTTGGGGACCCAGAGCAATTTACACGATCGACGATCTCCGGGGTCCATTTACTTGTCCATCATCAACACTCACAATTTTGGCCAATCCTGACCCGTTTCGTGGACTATTACTCACCGTTTTGGGGTCGCAAAGTGATTTCCATAGTTGTTGAACCCCAATGTGCGCTTACGTGCCAGTCATCAACACTCGCAGTTTTGGCCGATTCTGGCGCGTTTCCTTGACTATTACTCACTGCTTTGGGGTCCCGGAGTGATTTCCACAATTAACGTATCCCGGGGTGCGTTTACGTGTCGGTCATCAACACTCGCGGTTTTTGTCGATTGTGACCCGTTTCTTGGGCGATTTCTGCGGTTGTCGAACCCCAAGGTGTGCTTACGTGTTGGTCATCAAGACTCGCAGTTTGGGCCGATTCTAGCCCGTTTCATGGACTATTACTCAGTTTCATGGATTATTACTTACTTATTAGGGGTCCCCTAGCGATTTCCATGATTGACGAACCCCGTGGTGCGTTTATGTATCATTCATTAATAATCCTAGGTTTGTCCGATTCTTGGCTCTTTCATGGACTATCACTCACCGTTTTGGGGTCCCAAAGTGATTTTCATGGTTGTCGAACCCTAAGGCGTGCTTACGTGTTGGTCAACAAGACTCGCAGTTTGTGTGCGTTTACGTGTCAGTCATAAACACGCACAATTTTCGCCAATTCAGGTCCGTTTCGTGCACTATTACTCAACATTTTGTTGTCCCAGAGAGATTTCCACGACTGACTATTGCCGGGGTTCGTTTATGTGTCCATCGTCAACACTCACAGTTTTGGCTAATTCTGACCTGTTTCGTGGACCATGACTCACCGTTTTGTAGTCCCAAAGTGGTTTCCATGGTATTTGAACCACAAGGTGTGCTTACGCGTCGGTCATCAACAATCGCAGTTATGACCGATTCTGGCCCGTTTCGTGGACTATTACTCAATTTTGGGGTCCAGAAGTGATTTCAGGATTGACGAACCCAGGGTGCATTAACATGTCGGTCATCAACACTCACAATTTTGGCCGATTCGGGTCCGTTTCATGCACTATTACTATGAGATTTGGGGTCCCAGAGCAATTTACATGATTGGCGATCCCCGGGGTGCGTTTACTTGCCCATCGTCAACACTCACAATTTCGGCCAATCCTGACCCGTTTCGTGGACTATTACTCACCATTTTGGGGTCCCAAAGTGATTTCCATAGTTGTTGAACTCCAAGGTGCGCTTACGTGTCGTCATCAACTCTCGCAGATTTGGCCGATTCTGGCCAGTTTCGTGGACTATTACTCAGTTTTGGGGTCATGAAGTGATTTCACGATTGACGATCCCGGCGGTGCGTTTACGTGTCGGTCATCAACACTCACAATTTTGGCCGATTCTGGTCCGTTTTGTGCACTATTACTCGGCATTTTGGGGTCCCAGAGCGATTTCCATGATGGACGATCCCGGGGTGCGTTTACGTGTCCATCATCAACACTCACAGTTTTGGCCAATTTTGACCTGTTTCGTGGACTATTACTCACCGTTTTGGGGACCCGAAGCAAATTCCATAGTTATTGACCCCAAGGTGCGCTTACGTGTTGGTCATCAACACTCGCGGTTTGGGGCCCGTTTCGTGGACTATTACTCACTGCTTTTGGGTCCCGGAGTGATTTCCACGATTAACGAACCCCGAGGTGTCTTTAAGAGTCCATCGTCAACACTCACAGTTTTGGCCAATTCTGACCTGTTTCATGGACTATCACTCACCGTTTTGCGGTCCCAAAGCGATTTCCATGGTTGTTGAACCCCAAGGTGCACTTATGTGTCGGTCATCAACAATCAGAGGTATGGCCGATTCTGGCCCGTTTCATGGACTATTACTCAGTTTTGGGGTCCAGAAGTGATTTCACGATTGACGAACCTCGGGGTGCGTTTACTTGTCGGTCATCAACACTCACAATTTTTGCCGATTCTGATCCGTTTCGTGCAGTATTACTAAGCGTTTCGGGGACCCAGAGCAATTTACACGATTGACGATCCCCGGGGTCCGTTTACTTGTCCATCGTCAACACTCCCAATTTTGGCCAATCCTGACCCGTTTCGTGGACTATTACTCACCGTTTTGGGGTCCCAAAGTGATTTCCACAGTTGTTGAACCCCAATGTGCGCTTACGTGCCGGTCATCAACAATCGCAATTTTGGCCGATTCTGGCCCGTTTCATGGACTATTACTCACTGCTTTGGGGTCCCGGAGTGATTTCCTCAATTAACGAATCCTGGGGTGCGCTTACGTGTCGGTCATCAACACTCGCGGTTTTTGTCGATTCTGACCCGTTTCTTGGACTATTACTCACCGTTTTGGTGTCCCAAAGCGATTCCCACGGTTGTCGAACCCCAAGGTGTGCTTACGTGTTGGTCATCAAGACTCGCAGTTTGGGCCGATTCTAGCCCGTTTCATGGACTATTACTCAGTTTCATGGATTATTACTTACTGATCAGGGGTTCCTGGGCGATTTCCATGATTGACGAACCCCGGGGTGCGTTTATGTATCATTCATCAATAATCCTAGGTTTGTCCGATTTTGGGCTCTTTCATGGACTATTACTCACCGTTTTGGGGTCCCAAAGTGATTTTCATGGTTGTCGAACCCTAAGGCGTGCTTACGTGTTGATCATCAAGACTCGCAGTTTGTGTGCGTTTACGTGTCAGTCATAAACACGCACAATTTTGGCCCATTCTGGTCCGTTTCGTGCACTATTACTCAGCGTTTTAGGTCCCAGAGCGATTTCCACGACTGACTATTGCCGGGGTGCGTTTATGCGTCCATCATCAACACTCACAGTTTTGGCAAATTCTGACCTGTTTCATGGACTATGACTCACCGTTTTCTGGTCCCAAAGTGATTTCCATGGTTGTTGAACCCCAAGGTGCGCTTACGTGTGGGTCATCAACAATCGCAGTTATGACCGATTTTGGCCCGTTTCGTGGACTATTACTCAATTTGGGGTCCCAAAGTGATTTCAAGATTGACGAACCCAGGGTGCGTTTACATGTTGGTCATCAACACTCACAATTTTGGCCAATTCTGGTCCGTTTCGTGCGCTATTACTAAGCGATTTGGGTCCTAGAGCGATTTACACGATTGTCGATCCCCGGGGTGCGAGCGTTTACTTGTCCATCGTTAACACTCACAATTTTGGACAATCCTCTCCCGTTTCATGGACTATTACTCACCATTTTGTGGTCCCAAAGTGATTTCCATAGTTGTTGAACTCCAAGGTGCGCTTACGTGCCGGTCATAACCACTCGTAGATTTGGCCGATTCTGGCCAGTTTCGTGGACTATTACTCACTGCTTTGGGTTCCCGTAGTGATTTCCAGAATTAAAGAATCCCGGGGTGCGTTTACGTGTCTGTCATCAACACTCGCGGTTTTTGTCGATTCTGACCCGTTTCGTAGATTATTACTCACTGTTTTGGGGTCGCAAAGCGATTTCCATGGTTTTTGAACCCCAAGGTGTGCTTACATGTCGGTCATCAACAATCGCAGTTATAGCCGATTCTGGCCCGTTGCTTGGACTATTACTCAGTGTAGCGGTCCCGAAGTGATTTCACGATTGACGAACCCGGCGGCGTGTTTACGTGTCGGTCATCAATACTCACAATTTTGGCCGATTCTGGCCCGTTTTGTGCACTATTACTCGGGGTTTTGGGGTCTCAGAGCGATTTCCACGATGGACGATCCCCGGGGTGCGTTTACCTATCCATCGTCAACACTCACACTTTTGGCCAATTTTGACCTGTTTCGTGGACTATTACTCACCGTTTTGGGGACCCGAAGCGAATTCCGTAGTTGTTGAACCCCAAGGTGCGCTTACGTGTCGGTCATCAACACTCGCAGTTTGGGGCCTTCATGGAGTATTACTCACTGCTTTTGGGTCCCGGAGTGATTTCCATGATTAACGAACCCCGGGGTGCATTTACGAGTCCATCGTCAACACTCACAGTTTTGGCCAATTCTGACCTGTTTCATGGACTATCACTCACCGTTTTGTCGTCCCAAAGTGATTTCCATGGTTATTGAACCCCAAGGTGCGCTTACGTGTCGGTCATCAACAATCGCAGTTATGGTCGATTCTGGCCCGTTTCATGGATTATTACTCAGTTTTGGGGTCCCGAAGTGATTTCACGATTGACCAACCCCGGGGTGCGTTTACATTTCAGTCATCAACACTCACAATTTTGGCCGATTCTGTTCTGTTTCATGCCCTTTTACTAAGCGTTTTGGGGTCCCAGAGCGATTTACACGATTAACGATCCCCGGGGTCCGTTTACTTGTCCATCGTCAACACTCACAATTTTCGCCAATCCTGACCCGTTTCGTGCACTATTACTCACTGGTCTGGGGTCCCAAAGTGATTTCCATATTTGTTGAACCCCAAGGTGCGCTTACATGCCGGTCATCAACACTCGCAGTTTTAACCGATTCTGGCCAGTTTCGTGGACTATTACTCACTGCTTTGGGGTCCCGGAGTGATTTCCAGAATTAAAGAATCCCGGGGTGTGTTTCCGTGTTTGTCATCAACACTCGCGGTTTTTGTCGATTCTGACCCATTTCGTGGACTATTACTCACTGTTTTGGGGTCCCAAATCGATTTCCATGGTTGTTGAACCCCTAGGTGTGCTTACGTGTCGGTCATCAGCAATCGGAGTTATAGCCGATTCTGGCCCGTTGCTTGGACTATTACTCAGTGTTGGGGTCCCGAAGTGATTTCACGATTGACGAACCCGGTGGTAAAGGGGGTTGTTACACCAAATCCCTCTGGTGAAGCTCTATCCAACTGCTTGTTAATAGCGGATTGGGTATTGGTCGATCGAAAGCTGTGATACGCAAAATCCTCAGCAGAATGAAATGATGCGTTTATGTGTTGGTCATCAACACTCACAATTTTGGCCGATTCTGGTCCGTTTTGTGCATTATTACTCGGGCTTTTGGGGTCCCAGAGCGATTTCCACGATGGACGATCCCCGGGGTGCGTTTACGTGTCCATCATCAACACTCACAGTTTTGGCCAATTTTGACCTGTTTCGTTTACTATTACTCACCGTTTTGGGGACCCGAAGCGAATTCCATAGTTGTTGAACCCCAAGGTGCGCTTACGTGTCGGTCATCAACAATCGCAGTTATGACCGATTTTGGCCCGTTTCCTGGACTATTACTGGTCCCGAAGTGATTTCAGGATTGACGAACCCTGGGTGCGTTTACATGTCGGTCATCAACACTCACAATTTTGGCCGATTCTGGTCCGTTTCGTGCACTATTACTAAGCGATTTGGGGTCCTAGAGCGATTTACAGGATTGACAATCCCCGGGGTGCGTGCGTTTACTTGTCCATCGTCAACACTCACAATTTTGGTCAATCCTGACCCGTTTCATGGACTATTACTCACCATTTTGGGGTCCCAAAGTGATTTCCATAGTTGTTGAACTCCAAGGTGCGCTTACGTGCCGGTCATCAACACTCGTAGATTTGGCCGATTCTGGCCAGTTTCGTGGACTATTACTCACTGCTTTGGGGTCCCGGAGTGATTTCCAGAATTAAAGAATCCCGGGGTGTGTTTCCGTGTCTGTCATCAACACTCGCGGTTTTTGTCGATTCTGACCCGTTTCGTGGACTATTACTCACCGTTTTGGGGTCCCAAATCGATTTCCATGGTTGTTGAACTCCAAGGTGCGCTTACGTGTCGGTCATCAACAATCGGAGTTATAGCCGATTCTGGCCCGTTGCTTGGACTATTACTCAGTGTTGGGGTCCCAAAGTGATTTCACGATTGACGAACCCGGTGGTGCGTTTATGTGTCGGTCATCAACACTCACAATTTTGGCCGATTCTGGTCCGTTTTGTGCATTATTACTCGGGCTTTTGGGGTCCCAGAGCGATTTCCACGATGGACGATCCCCAGGGTGCGTTTACGTGTCCATCATCAACACTCACAGTTTTGGCCAATTTTGACCTGTTTCGTGTACTATTACTCACCGTTTTGGGGACTCGAAGCGAATTCCATAGTTGTTGAAACCCAAGGTGCGCTTACGTGTCGGCCATCAACACTCGCAGTTTGGGGCCTTCATGGAGTATTACTCACTGCTTTTGGGTCCCGGAGTGATTTCCACGATTAACGAACCCCGTGGTGCATTTACGAGTCCATCGTCAACACTCACAGTTTTGGCCAATTCTGACCTGTTTCATGGACTATCACTCACCGTTTTGTGGTCCCAAAGTGATTTCCATGGTTGTTGAACCCCAAGGTGCGCTTACGTGTCGGTCATCAACAATCGTAGTTATGACCGATTTTGGCCCGTTTCGTGGACTATTACTCAATTTTGTGGTCCCGAAGTGATTTCAGGATTGACGAACCCTGGGTGCGTTTACATGTCGGTCATCAACACTCACAATTTTGGCTGATTCTGGTCCATTTCGTGCACTATTACTAAGCAATTTGGGGTCCTAGAGCGATTTACACGATTGACAATCCCCGGGGTGCGTGCGTTTACTTGTCCATCGTGAACACTCACAATTTTGGCCAATCCTGACCCGTTTCATGGACTATTACTCACCATTTTGGGGTCCCAAAGTGATTTCCATAGTTGTTGAACTCCAAGGTGCGCTTACGTGCCGGTCATCAACACTCGTAGATTTGGCCGATTCTGGCCAGTTTCGTGGACTATTACTCACTGCTTTGGGGTCCCGGAGTGATTTCCAGAATTAAAGAATCCCGGGGTGTGTTTCCGTGTCTGTCATCAACACTCGCGGTTTTTGTCGATTCTGACCCGTTTCGTGGACTATTACTCACCGTTTTGGGGTCCCAAATCGATTTCCATGGTTGTTGAACTCCAAGGTGCGCTTACGTGTTGGTCATCAACAATCGGAGTTATAGCCGATTCTGGCCCGTTGCTTGGACTATTACTCAGTGTTGGGGTCCCGAAGTGATTTCACGATTGACGAACCCGGTGGTGCGTTTATGTGTCGGTCATCAACACTCACAATTTTGGCCGATTCTGGTCCGTTTTGTGCATTATTACTCGGGCTTTTGGGGTCCCAGAGCGATTTCCACGATGGACGATCCCCAGGGTGCGTTTACGTGTCCATCATCAACACTCACAGTTTTGGCCAATTTTGACCTGTTTCGTGTACTATTACTCACCGTTTTGGGGACCCGAAGCGAATTCCATAGTTGTTGAAACCCAAGGTGCGCTTACGTGTCGGTCATCAACACTCGCAGTTTGGGGCCTTCATGGAGTATTACTCACTGCTTTTGGGTCCCGGAGTGATTTCCACGATTAACGAACCCCGTGGTGCATTTACGAGTCCATCGTCAACACTCATAGTTTTGGCTAATTCTGACCTGTTTCATGGACTATCACTCACCGTTTTGTGGTCCCAAAGTGATTTCCATGGTTGTTGAACCCCAAGGTGCGCTTACGTGTCGGTCATCAACAATCGTAGTTATGACCGATTTTGGCCCGTTTCGTGGACTATTACTCAATTTTGGGGTCCCGAAGTGATTTCAGGATTGACGAACCCTGGGTGCGTTTACATGTCGGTCATCAACACTCACAATTTTGGCTGATTCTGGTCCATTTCGTGCACTATTACTAAGCAATTTGGCGTCCTAGAGCGATTTACACGATTGACAATCCCCGGGGTGCGTGCGTTTACTTGTCCATCGTGAACACTCACAATTTTGGCCAATCCTGACCCGTTTCATGGACTATTACTCACCATTTTGGGGTCCCAAAGTGATTTCCATAGTTGTTGAACTCCAAGGTGCGCTTACGTGCCGGTCATCAACACTCGTAGATTTGGCCGATTCTGGCCAGTTTCGTGGACTATTACTCACTGCTTTGGGGTCCCGGAGTGATTTCCAGAATTAAAGAATCCCGGGGTGTGTTTCCGTGTCTGTCATCAACACTCGCGGTTTTTGTCGATTCTGACCCGTTTCGTGGACTATTACTCACCATTTTGGGGTCCCAAATCGATTTCCATGGTTGTTGAACTCCAAGGTGCGCTTACGTGTCGGTCATCAACAATCGGAGTTATAGCCGATTCTGGCCCGTTGCTTGGACTATTACTCAGTGTTGGGGTCCCGAAGTGATTTCACGATTGACGAACCCGGTGGTGCGTTTATGTGTCGGTCATCAACACTCACAATTTTGGCCGATTCTGGTCCGTTTTGTGCATTATTACTCGGGCTTTTGGGGTCCCAGAGCGATTTCCACGATGGACGATCCCTAGGGTGCGTTTACGTGTCCATCATCAACACTCACAGTTTTGGCCAATTTTGACCTGTTTCGTGTACTATTACTCACCGTTTTGGGGACCCGAAGCGAATTCCATAGTTGTTGAAACCCAAGGTGCGCTTACGTGTCGGTCATCAACACTCGCAGTTTGGGGCCTTCATGGAGTATTACTCACTGCTTTTGGGTCCCGGAATGATTTCTACGATTAACGAACCCCGTGGTGCATTTACGAGTCCATCGTCAACACTCACAGTTTTGGCCAATTCTGACCTGTTTCATGGACTATCACTCACCGTTTTGTGGTCCCAAAGTGATTTCCATGGTTGTTGAACCCCAAGGTGCGCTTACGTGTCCGTCATCAACAATCGTAGTTATGACCGATTTTGGCCCGTTTCGTGGACTATTACTCAATTTTGGGGTCCCGAAGTGATTTCAGGATTGACGAACCCTGGGTGCGTTTACATGTCGGTCATCAACACTCACAATTTTGGCTGATTCTGGTCCATTTCGTGCACTATTACTAAGCAATTTGGCGTCCTAGAGTGATTTACACGATTGACAATCCCCGGGGTGCGTGCGTTTACTTGTCCATCGTGAACACTCACAATTTTGGCCAATCCTGACCCGTTTCATGGACTATTACTCACCATTTTGGGGTCCCAAAGTGATTTCCATAGTTGTTGAACTCCAAGGTGCGCTTACGTGCCGGTCATCAACACTCGTAGATTTGGCCGATTCTGGCCAGTTTCGTGGACTATTACTCACTACTTTGGGGTCCCGGAGTGATTTCCAGAATTAAAGAATCCGGGTTGTGTTTCCATGTCTGTCATCAACACTCGCGGTTTTTGTCGATTCTGACCCGTTTCGTGGACTATTACTCACCGTTTTGGGGTCCCAAATAGATTTCCATGGTTGTTGAACCCCAAGGTGCGCTTACGTGTCGGTCATCAACAATCGGAGTTATAGCCGATTCTGGCCCGTTGCTTGGACTATTACTCAGTGTTGGGGTCCCGAAGTGATTTCACGATTGACGATCCCGGTGGTGCGTTTATGTGTCGGTCATCAACACTCACAATTTTGGACGATTCTGGTCCGTTTTGTGCATTATTACTCGGGCTTTTGGGGTCCCAGAGCGATTTCCACGATGGACGATCCCGGGGTGCGTTTACGTGTCCATCATCAACATTCACAGTTTTGGCCAATTTTGACCTGTTTCGTGGACTATTACTCACCGTTTTGGGGACCCGAAGCGAATTCCATAGTTGTTGAACCCCAAGGTGCGCTTACGTGTCGGTCATCAACACTCGCAGTTTGGGGCCTTCATGGAGTATTACTCACTGCTTTTGGGTCCCGGAGTGATTTCCACGATTAACGAACCCCGTGGTGCATTTACGAGTCCATCGTCAACACTCACAGTTTTGGCCAATTCTGACCTGTTTCATGGACTATCACTCACCGTTTTGTGGTCCCAAAGTGATTTCCATGGTTGTTGAACCCCAAGGTGCGCTTACGTGTCGGCCATCAACAATCACAGTTATGGTCGATTTTGGCCCGTTTCATGGATTATTACTCAGTTTTGGGGTCCCGAAGTGATTTCACGATTGACGAACCCCGGGGTGCGTTTACATGTCGGTCATCAACACTCACAATTTTGGCCGATTCTGGTCTGTTTCATGCACTATTACTAAGCGTTTTGGGGTCCTAGAGCGATTTACACGATTAACGATCGCCAGGGTCCGTTTACTTGTCCATCATCAACACTCACAAATTTGGCCAATCCTGACCCGTTTCGTGCACTACTACTCACCGTTCTGGGGTCCCAAAGTGATTTCCATATTTGTTAAACCCCAAGGTGCGCTTACGTGTCGGTCATCAATTCTCGCAGTTTGGGGCCCGTTTAGTGGACTATTACTCACTGCTTTTGGGTCCCGGGGTGATTTCCACGATTAACGAACCCCGGGGTGCATTTACGTGTCCATCGTGAACACTCACAGTTTTGGCCAATTGTGACCTGTTTCATGGTCTATCACTCACCATTTTTTGGTTCCAAATCGATTTCCATGGTTGTTGACCCCAAGGTGCGCTTACGTGTCGGTCATCAGCAATCGCAGTTACGGCCGATTCTGGCCCGTTTCATGGACTATTACTCAGTTTTGGGGCCCCAAAGTGATTTCACGATTGACGAAGCCCGGGGTGCGCTTACATGTCGGTCATCAACCCTCACAATTTTGGCCAATTCTGGTCTGTTGCATGCACTATTACTAAGCATTTTGGGGTCTCAGAGCGATTTACACGATTGACGATCCCTGGGGTGCGTTTACTTGTCCATCGTTAACACTCACAATTTTGGCCAATCCTGACCCGTTTCATGGACTATTACTCACCGTTTTGGTGTCCCAAAGTGATTTCCGTAGTAGTTGAACCCCGAGGTGCGCTTATGTGCCGCTCATCAACACTCGCCGTTTTAACCAATTCTGGCCCGTTTCATGGACTATTACTCACTGCTTTGGGGTCCCGGAGTGATTTCCTCAATTAACGAATCCCGGGGTGCGCTTATGTGTCGGTCATCAACACTCGCGGTTTTTGACGATTCTGACCCGTTTCTTCGACTATTACTCACCGTTTTGGGGTCCCAAAGCGATTCCCACGGTTGTCGAACCCCAAGGTGTGCTTACGTGTTGGTCATCAAGACTCGCAGTTTGGGCCGATTCTAGCCCGTTTCATGGACTATTACTCAGTTTCATGGATTATTACTTACTGATCAGGGGTTCCTGGGCGATTTCCATGATTGACGAACCCCGGGGTGCGTTTATGTATCATTCATCAATAATCCTAGGTTTGTCTGATTCTGGGCTCTTTCATGGACTATTACTCACCGTTTTGGGGTCCCAAAGTGATTTTCATGGTTGTTGAACCCTAAGGCGTGCATACATGTTGATCATCAAGACTCACATTTTGTGTGCGTTTATGTGTCAGTCATAAACACGCACAATTTTGGCCCATTCTGGTCCGTTTCGTGCACTATTACTCAGTGTTTTAGGTCCCAGAGCGATTTCCACGACTGACTATTGTTGGGGTGCTTTATGCGTCCATCATCAACACTCACAGTTTTGGCAGATTCTGACCTGTTTCGTGGACTATGACTCACCGTTTTCTGGTCCCAAAGTGATTTCCATGGTTGTTGAACCCCAAGGTGCGCTTACGTGTCGGTCATCAACAATCGCAGTTATGACCGATTTTGGCCCGTTTCGTGGACTATTACTCAATTTTGGGGTCCCGAAGTGATTTCAGGATTGACGAACCCAGGGTGCGTTTACATGTCGGTCATCAACACTCACAATTTTGGCCGATTCTGGTCCGTTTCGTGCACTATTACTAAGCGATTTGGGGTCTTAGAGAGATTTACACGATTGACGATCCCTGGGGTGCGTGCGTTTACTTGTCCATCGTCAACACTCACAATTTTGGACAATCCTCTCCCGTTTCATGGACTATTACTCACCATTTTGTGGTCCCAAAGTGATTTCCATAGTTGTTGAACTCCAAGGTGCGCTTATGTGCCGGTCATCAACACTCGTAGATTTGGCCGATTCTGGCCAGTTTCGTGGACTATTACTCACTGCTTTGGGGTCCCGGAGTGATTTCCAGAATTAAAGAATCCCGGGGTGTGTTTCCGTGTCTATCATCAACACTCGCGGTTTTTGTCGATTCTGACCCGTTTCGTGGACTATTACTCACCATTTTGGGGTCCCAAATCGATTTCCATGGTTGTTGAACCCCCAAGGTGCGCTTACGTGTCGGTCATCAACAATCGGAGTTATAGCCGATTCTGGCCCGTTGCTTGGACTATTACTCAGTGTTGGGGTCCCGAAGTGATTTCACGATTGACGAACCCGGTGGTGCGTTTATGTGTCGGTCATCAACACTCACAATTTTGGCCGATTCTGGTCCGTTTTGTGCATTATTACTCGGGCTTTTGGGGTCCCAGAGCGATTTCCACGATGGACGATCCCCGGGGTGCGTTTACGTGCCCATCATCAACACTCACAGTTTTGGCCAATTTTGACCTGTTCCGTGTACTATTACTCACCGTTTTGGGGACCCGAAGCGAATTCCATAGTTGTTGAACCCCAAGGTGCGCTTACGTGTCGGTCATCAACACTCGCAGTTTGGGGCCTTCATGGAGTATTACTCACTGCTTTTGGTTCCCGGAGTGATTTCCACGATTAACGAACCCCGTGGTGCATTTACGAGTCCATCGTCAACACTCATAGTTTTGGCCAATTCTGACCTGTTTCATGGACTATCACTCACCGTTTTGTGGTCCCAAAGTGATTTCCATGGTTGTTGAACCCTAAGGTGCGCTAACGTGTCGGTCATCAACAATCGTAGTTATGACCGATTTTGGCCCGTTTCGTGGACTATTACTCAATTTTAGGGTCCCGAAGTGATTTCAGGAATGACGAACCCTGGGTGCGTTTACATGTCGGTCATCCACACTCACAATTTTGGCCGATTCTGGTCCGTTTCGTGCACTATTACTAAGCGATTTTGGGGTCCTAGAGCGATTTACACGATTGACAATCCCCGGGGTGCGTGCGTTTACTTGTCCATCGTCAACACTCGCAATTTTGGGCAATCCTGACCCGTTTCATGGACTATTACTCACCATTTTGGGGTCCCAAAGTGATTTCCATAGTTGTTGAACTCCAAGGTGCGCTTACGTGCCGGTCATCAACACTCGTAGATTTGGCCGATTCTGGCCAGTTTCGTGGACTATTACTCACTGCTTTGGGGTCCCGGAGTGATTTCCAGAATTAAAGAATCCCGGGGTGTGTTTCCGTGTCTGTCATCAACACTCGCGGTTTTTGTCGATTCTGACCCGTTTCGTGGACTATTACTCACCGTTTTGGGGTCCCAAATCGATTTCCATGGTTGTTGAACCCCAAGGTGTGCTTACGTGTCGGTCATCAACAATCGGAGTTATAGCCGATTCTGGCCCGTTGCTTGGACTATTACTCAGTGTTGGGGTCCCGAAGTGATTTCACGATTGACGAACCCGGTGGTGCGTTTATGTGTCGGTCATCAACACTCACAATTTTGGCCGATTCTGGTCCGTTTTGTGCATTATTACTCGGGCTTTTGGGGTCCCAGAGCGATTTCCATGATGGACGATCCCTAGGGTGCGTTTACGTGTCCATCATCAACACTCACAGTTTTGGCCAATTTTGACCTGTTTCGTGTACTATTACTCACCGTTTTGGGGACCCGAAGCGAATTCCATAGTTGTTGAAACCCAAGGTGCGCTTACGTGTCGGTCATCAACACTCGCAGTTTGGGGCCTTCATGGAGTATTACTCACTGCTTTTGGGTCCCGGAGTGATTTCCACGATTAACGAACCCCGTGGTGCATTTACGAGTCCATCGTCAACACTCACAGTTTTGGCCAATTCTGACCTGTTTCATGGACTATAACTCACCGTTTTGTGGTCCCAAAGTGATTTCCATGGTTGTTGAACCCCAAGGTGCGCTTACGTGTCTGTCATCAACAATCGGAGTTATAGCCGATTCTGGCCCGTTGCTTGGACTATTACTCAATTTTAGGGTCCCGAAGTGATTTCAGGATTGACGAACCCTGGGTGCGTTTACATGTCGGTCATCAACACTCACAATTTTGGCCGATTCTGGTCCATTTCGTGCACTATTACTAAGCGATTTGGGGTCCTAGAGCGATTTACACGATTGACAATCCCCGGGGTGCGTGCGTTTACTTGTCCATCGTCAACACTCACAATTTTGGGCAATCCTGACCCGTTTCATGGACTATTACACACCATTTTGGGGTCCCAAAGTGATTTCCATAGTTGTTGAACTCCAAGGTGCACTTACGTGCCGGTCATCAACACTCGTAGATTTGGCCGATTCTGGCCAGTTTCGTGGACTATTACTCACTGCTTTGGGGTCCCGGAGTGATTTCCAGAATTAAAGAATCCCGGGGTGTGTTTCCGTGTCTATCATCAACACTCGCGGTTTTTGTCGATTCTGACCCGTTTCATGGACTATTACTCACCATTTTGGGGTCCCAAATCGATTTCCATGGTTGTTGAACCCCAAGGTGCGCTTACGTGTCGGTCATCAACAATCAGAGTTATAGCCGATTCTGGCCCGTTGCTTGGACTATTACTCAGTGTTGGGGTCCCGAAATGATTTCACGATTGACGAACCCGGTGGTGCGTTTATGTGTCGGTCATCAACACTCACAATTTTGGCCGATTCTGGTCCGTTTTGTGCATTATTACTCGGGCTTTTGGGGTCCCTGAGCGATTTCCACGATGGACGATCCCCGGGGTGCGTTTACGTGCCCATCATCAACACTCACAGTTTTGGCCAATTTTGACCTGTTCCGTGTACTATTACTCACCGTTTTGGGGACCCGAAGCGAATTCCATAGTTGTTGAACCCCAAGGTGCGCTTACGTGTCGGTCATCAACACTCGCAGTTTGGGGCCTTCATGGAGTATTACTCACTGCTTTTGGGTCCCGGAGTGATTTCCACGATTAACGAACCCCGTGGTGCATTTACGAGTCCATCGTCAACACTCACAGTTTTGGCCAATTCTGACCTGTTTCATGGACTATCACTCACCGTTTTTTGGTCCCAAAGTGATTTCCATGGTTGTTGAACCCTAAGGTGCGCTAACGTGTCGGTCATCAACAATCGTAGTTATGACCGATTTTGGCCCGTTTCGTGGACTATTACTCAATTTTAGGGTCCCGAAGTGATTTCAGGATTGACGAACCCTGGGTGCGTTTACATGTCGGTCATCAACACTCACAATTTTGGCCGATTCTGGTCCGTTTCGTGCACTATTACTAAGCGATTTTGGGGTCCTAGAGCGATTTACACGATTGACAATCCCCGGGGTGCGTGCGTTTACTTGTCCATCGTCAACACTCGCAATTTTGGGCAATCCTGGCCTGTTTCATGGACTATTACTCACCATTTTGGGGTCCCAAAGTGATTTCCATAGTTGTTGAACTCCAAGGTGCGCTTACGTGCCGGTCATCAACACTCGTAGATTTGGCCGATTCTGGCCAGTTTCGTGGACTATTACTCACTGCTTTGGGGTCCCGGAGTGATTTCCAGAATTAAAGAATCCCGGGGTGTGTTTCCGTGTCTATCATCAACACTCGCGGTTTTTGTCGATTCTGACCCGTTTCGTGGACTATTACTCACCATTTTGGGGTCCCAAATCGATTTCCATGGTTGTTGAACCCCAAGGTGCGCTTACGTGTCGGTCATCAACAATCGGAGTTATAGCCGATTCTGGCCCGTTGCTTGGACTATTACTCAGTGTTGGGGTCCCGAAGTGATTTCACGATTGACGAACCCGGTGGTTCGTTTATGTGTCGGTCATCAACACTCACAATTTTGGCCGATTCTGGTCCGTTTTGTGCATTATTACTCGGGCTCTTGGGGTCCCTGAGCGATTTCCACGATGGACGATACCCGGGGTGCGTTTACGTGCCCATCATCAACACTCACAGTTTTGGCCAATTTTGACCTGTTCCGTGTACTATTACTCACCGTTTTGGGGACCCGAAGCGAATTCCATAGTTGTTGAACCCCAAGGTGCGCTTACCTGTCGGTCATCAACACTCGCAGTTTGGGGCCTTCATTGAGTATTACTCACTGCTTTTGGGTCCCGGAGTGATTTCCACGATTAACGAACCCCGTGGTGCATTTACGAGTCCATCGTCAACACTCACAGTTTTGGCCAATTCTGACCTGTTTCATGGACTATCACTCACCGTTTTGTGGTCCCAAAGTGATTTCCATGGTTGTTGAACCCTAAGGTGCGCTAACGTGTCGGTCATCAACAATCGTAGTTATGACCGATTTTGGCCCGTTTCGTGGACTATTACTCAATTTTAGGGTCCCGAAGTGATTTCAGGATTGACGAACCCTGGGTGCGTTTACATGTCGGTCATCAACACTCACAATTTTGGCCGATTCTGGTCCGTTTCGTGCACTATTACTAAGCGATTTTGGGGTCCTAGAGCGATTTACACGATTGACAATCCCCGGGGTGCGTGTGTTTACTTGTCCATCGTCAACACTCACAATTTTGGGTAATCCTGACCCGTTTCATGGACTATTACACACCATTTTGGGGTCCCAAAGTGATTTCCATAGTTGTTGAACTCCAAGGTGCGCTTACGTGCCGGTCATCAACACTCGTAGATTTGGCCGATTCTGGCCAGTTTCGTAGACTATTACTCACTGCTTTGAGGTCCCGGAGTGATTTCTAGAATTAAAGAATCCCGGGGTGTGTTTCCGTGTCTGTCATCAACACTCGCGGTTTTTGTCGATTCTGACCCATTTCGTGGACTATTACTCACCGTTTTGGGGTCCCAAATCGATTTCCATGGTTGTTGAACCCCAAGGTGCGCTTACGTGTCTGTCATCAACAATCGGAGTTATAGCCGCTTCTGGCCCGTTGCTTGGACTATTACTCAGTGTTGGGGTCCCGAAGTGATTTCACGATTGACGAACCCGGTGGTGCGTTTATGTGTCGGTCATCAACACTCACAATTTTGGCCGATTCTGGTCCGTTTTGTGCATTATTACTCGGGCTTTTGGGGTCCCTGAGCGATTTCCACGATGGACGATCCCCGGGGTGCGTTTACGTGTCCATCATCAACACTCACAGTTTTGGCCAATTTTGACCTGTTTCGTGTACTATTACTCACCGTTTTGGGGACCCGAAGCGAATTCCATAGTTGTTGAACCCCAAGGTGCGCTTACGTGTCGGTCATCAACACTCGCAGTTTGGGGCCTTCATGGAGTATTACTCACTGCTTTTGGGTCCCGGAGTGATTTCCACGATTAACGAACCCCGGGGTGCATTTACGAGTCCATCGTCAACACTCACAGTTTTGGCCAAATCTGACCTGTTTCATGGACTATC